>NW_026899912.1:0-122078 GCF_033153095.1 Gastrolobium bilobum
GGCATTTCATGTCTCTTTGATACATTTCCAGTTCTTTTCCACCTATCACAACTTGAAACAAAAACATGTTAGTCTTTAAATAAAGAGGGCCAGTAAAAACCTGATTGCAGCACTTTTGTTGCTGTTCTGACTCCAGCATAGTGGCCACCATAGGGAGATGAGTGACAATGTTCAAGTATAGATTGCATCTCCTCTTCTGGCACACATCTTCTTAAAATTTGATCTGGGCATCTTTTAAATAAGTATGGTTCATCCCAGAGATAGTACTTACAGTCATGGATGAACCTCTTTCTTTGCTGTGAGTTCTTATGATTTGGCATTATTCCACTCACCAGAAAGTTTGCTATATCAGTGTACCATGGTGCTATAGCATAGTCAATAGCAAACAGCTGTTCATCTGGGAATTCATCCTTCACAGGTTCTTCATCAACTTCTGACCTTCCATCATGCAGCCTTGATAGTGGTCTGCAACTTGGTTCTCTGTGCCTTTTTTATCTTTAATCTCCAAATCAAACTCTTGAAGTAAAAGAATCCACCGTATCGATCTTGGCTTTGAATCCTTTTTGTCTACCAAATATTTGATGGCTGCATGGTCAGTAAAAACAGTCACTTTAGCACCAAACAAATAAGATCTAAATTTTTCAAATGCAAAAACAACAGATAAAAGTTCTTTTTCAGTGACTGTATAATTAAATTGTGCCCCTGTAAGTGTTTTGCTAGCATAATATATAGAATGGAACATCTTATTCTTTCTTTGACCAAGCACTGCTCCAATGGCACATTCACTAGCATCACACATGATTTCAAATGGTGAAGTCCAATCGGGTGCAACAATTATGGGTGCTGTAACAAGCTTCTGCTTCAATTCTTCAAATGCTGCCTTGCATTGATCATCAATTATGAATGAGGTGTTCTGCTCCAGCAATCTGCATAGAGGTCTGGAAATTTTTGAGAAATCCTTGAAGAACCTCCTATAGAATCCAGCATGCCCCAGAAAACTTCTGATTCCTTTGACATTAACGGGTATGACAGCTTTTCAATCGCGGATATCTTTGCTCTATCAACTTATAGTCCATCCTTTGATACTTTGTGACCCAAGACTATACCCTCTTTGACCATGAAATGGCATTTTTCCCAATTCAGCACTAGGTTAGTCTTTTCACATCTCTTAAGTACCTCTGATAAATTCTTAAGACAAGACTCAAATGATTCTCCAAAGACCGAGAAATCATCCATGAATATTTCCACAAAATTCTCCACCATATCTGTGAATATTGCCATCATACACCTTTGGAAGGTTGCTGGTGCATTACATAATCCAAATGGCATCCTTCTAAAGGCAAAGGTTCTATACGGGCAAGTAAATGTGGTCTTGTCTTGATCTTCTGGTGCTACAGCAATCTGGTTGTAGCCCGAATATCCATATAAGAAGCAATAGAACTCCTTCCCTGCTAGTCTGTCCAACATTTGGTCAATGAATGGCAAGGGGAAGTGGTCCTTTCTTGTAGCATCATTAAGCTTCCTATAATCCTGACATATTCTCCATCCGGTCACAGTTCTAGTTGGTATAAGCTCATTTTTCTCATTCTTCACAACTGTGACTCCTCCCTTCTTTGGTACACATTGCACAGGACTTATCCATTGGCTATCTTAAATAGGGTATATTACTCCAGCATCAAGCCATTTACTCACTTCTTTCTTGACAACTTCTTTCATCGTAGGATTCAGCCTTCTTTGAGGCTGCACAGTGCTGCTGTAGCCTTCCTGCAACAATATTTTGTGAGTGCAGAATGTAGGGCTGATTCCTTTTATGTCTGCTATGCTCCATCCGAGGGCTCTTTTGTTCTCCTTTAGTACTTTTAGCAACTGCTTCATTTCTGCATTAGAGCGAAAAGATGAAATAATAACATGTAAAGTATTTTCATCTCCTAAGTATGCATATTTAAGATGTTGGGGCAGGGGTTTGAGCTTAAGGATTGGAGGTTCTTCTATGGATGGCTTGAGTATCTTTATCACTCTTTCTCCAAGAGATTCAAAGTGTCTTTCTTTGTATGGCCTTATTGGTTGGGAATCCACCCATGCAAGGCACTCCTTCATTTTATCTTCATCGTTTGCACATTCCTCTGCTATAGCAACGTTCAGTGGTTCTATCTCTGTTTGCTGCTTGAGTTGCTGTAGCAGAACTGCATCAATAGTATCCATGCTAGCGCATTCTTCCACTTGATCAGGATACTTCATAGCTTTGAGTACATTGAATGTAACTTGCTCATCATTGACTCGCATGGTTAAGTCTCATTTCTCAACATCAATCACTGCTCGTCCAGTGGCTAAGAAAGCTCTTCCCAAAATGATGGGAACTTCCCTATCTGCTTCAAAGTCAAGAACAATAAAGTCAGCGGGAAAAATGAACTTATCCACTCTTACCAACACATCTTCAATTTTTCCTTTTGGATAAGTTATTGATCTATCAGCCATCAACAACGCAACAGTGGTTGGACGTGCTTCTCCTATTCCAAGCTTCCTGAAAATACTCTTAGGCATAAGGTTAATACTTGAGCCTAAATCCAGTAATGCATTACCTACATATTGGTTACCAATAATACAAGGAATAGTGAAACTCCCTGGATCTTTTAGCTTTGGTGGTAACTTGTTGAGGTAGTATTGACTACTTTCTTGGGTGAGAGCTACTGTCTCATATTCCTCCTTTTTGCCAAGATGTCCTTCAAGAATTTTGCATAACTTGGCATTTGCTCAAGAGCTTCAACCAAGGGTACATTAATATGCAACTGTTTTAGAACATCAAGGAACTTCTTGTATTGCTTGTCATCAGTTTGCTTCTGCAGTCTTTGAGGAAAGGCAGGTGGTAGTCTTGTTGCTTTGCTGACAGTCTGTCCTTGCTGTGGTTTTGCTATAGCGATATTCTCAGTGTCAGCAACTTGAGGTTCTTTGGGTTGATCATGATTTTCCACCTCTTCAGCAACTTTATCTTCTTCATTCTGATTCAATGCTTTCTATTTCTGCTCTTGGTAGTTCTTTATGACTTCTGGTTCATCTACGGCTTTACCACTCCGCAATGATATAGCATTGACTTGTTCTTCTCCATTTTTCTTTGGGACTTCAGTATTGCTTGGCAAGGTTCCTTGAGGTCTGCTTCTAAGTGCTTCTGCCAATTGACCTACTTGAGTCTCCAAATTCTTGATTGATGCAGCTTGATTATAAATTATAGCATCACTCATTATCATGTAATCTTTCAGCATGCTTTCTAGCGAAATTGATGTATCAGCTTGCTGCCTAGGTTGATGATGCTGCTGCGTGAATCCAGGAGGGTATGAAGCTTTATATGATCTTCCTGCTGTATCTGAGGACATTTGCTGCTGTCCTTGATGCTGTCTATGATGTTGTCCTTGAGAATAAGACAGATTTGGGTGATTCCTTCATCCAGAATTATAGGTATTTGAATATGGATTGTTGTTCCTGTTGAAATTACCTATGAAACAAATAGATTGAGGGTTTTGTGGACAGTTATCATAAACATGGGGACCATTACAGAAAACACATGATATAGCATCAGTTATGGCATTGACTGGTTGTGCTTTAGCTTTAGCAGACAGATTCATCGTCTTGATAGAGTTGTTCAAAGCTGAAATCCGTGTTGACAGTGTTGTGACAACATCTAGTTCCCAGACTCCAGTAGCCTTCTTTGGTGTTAAACTTGATCTTTCTACAGGCCATGATAGTTGTTGATTGCCATCCTCTCTAGTATTGCATATGCTTCTGTATATGTTTTTTCAAAAAGGGCTCCTCCAGATGATGCATCGACCATGCTCTTTGTTGGTCCATTAAGCCCATTATAGAATGTCTCCATTTGAATCCATTCGGGAATGCCATGATTTGGGCACTTCCTCAACAGATCCTTGAATTTCTCCCAAGCCTCATAAAATGACTCTTCTTACAATTGTTTGAAGGTTGATATATCATTCCTATATTGGGCTGCCTTCATGGGAGGAAAGAACTTCAATAAAAATTTGTCCGCTAACTCCTCCCAACTTTGGATTGACTGTGGTTGTAAAGAATTCAACCATGCTTTAGCTTTGTTGGTGAGGGAATATGGGAACAACTTCATCTTTAAAGCATCAGATGTAACTCCCGTGATTTTGAAAGTGTTTGCTACATCCATAAATTTTTTGAGGAGAAGGTGAGGGTCTTCACTAGGCATTCCATTGAATTGACCAATGGTTTGTAGCATGTTAAACATCACTGACTTCAGTTCAAAGTTCTAGCTGCTACATCAAGTTAAACGATTCCATAATGCAGATTATTGAGCGTAGGAATTGCATGCGCTCTGATTGGAATCTCAACTTGATTTGGATCTTCATTGTTATGTCTAGGTTCATCTTCTTCACTGTTTCTCAGCCTTTCTGTCATGTTGAGTATTGCTGTAGAATTGCTGCGTCTTTGTCGTCTCCTTCTTGCTCGAAATGTTCTTTCAATCTCAGGATCAAAATCTGCTTCTTGCTCTGAAGAAGAACTGCTCATACGTTGCAATTAACAACTTTAAAACAGTAAGGGGAAAGGTAAAGGATATAAAAGGAATAAAATTCTTCACTAAAATAAAAACAACTTTATAATTATCCCCGGCAACGGCGCCAAAAACTTGTTGTGCAATTTGCAATCAATTAAATCAATCACACAATACGCAAGTGCACGTGTCACAAGTAATAAAGGGATGTGTGAGTCCAAGTATCGTTCCCACGAAAATGATTTATAAAGCAATGACTATTTAAGTAAAGGAACTAGAAAATGATTAATTTTTATGGTGGGGTTTGTAAAATAAAAGACACTCAAAACTAAGAAAGTAGTAAACTAATTCTGAGGTATTAAAGTGATGAATGAGATATAGGTCAGGTTCAATTTTCCTGATACAACAATACTGAAACGAGGCTTTAACAATGCTATATCAATGTTTAATTAGTAACCGAACACTGCTGGGGCTTTTGGCCAACCTAACATATATACCCAATAACTAATTCCCACATCTCTATGGCCAAACTAATTACTGAATTATTAAAGTTCAAGTTCAAAGGCTATGTGGTGTGAATGATCTCTCTACCCACAACTTAATCAAGTTAACTTTCTTAACCTAATTAATCCACACAATTCAACAAGGGTCTGGATTCGGAAACCTCTCTGCCCCAACCTCCTCAATATCATATATGTATCTCTCGACATTCACACATGAATAAGATTAAGCAAACTCGTTGAATAACTAATTAAACATTAATAAAAACAAAGTTTAGGCATACATCTCAATGTTACAACATAGGTACTTTATCACCTAACCTATAGAGAAATTTAGATCATAATGGAATTAAATAAAACAGAGAAAAGAAAGAAAGAACTCATTGGAAAACAGAAAAGAAGGTGAAAACGAATGTTGTAGGAAAACTTCGTCACTGCTTTGCTCCAGCAGCTCTTCCTCCTCCAAGAACCTTACGTGGGAGGGGTACTACATTCTTCCCCTCCCTTCTTTCTTGCCTTTCCGACCTCTCTCTCGCTTGTTGAATCCGTGGGGGAACTCCTCTTTAAATAAGAAAAATGGTTGGATAATTGGGCTTTAGGGTTAGGAGTGAAAATCCATGAATCTTGTTACTGCAGCCTTATCGTATCCCTATATTCTTGGGCTGTTGGCACTTGCTTGGATAAGATCTTGATCTTCTTGATTTTCTTGTGTTGTTGGCACTTGATTGGATAAGATCTTGATCTTCTTTGATTTCTTGTGCCAATGTTGTTGTTGACTGAGTAAAGGTTTGTTGTCCTTGTTCCTTGGGATTTTGGGATAAGAATATATCTTTGAAATCGTCCTTGATCCTTGCTTGCTGGTGTCTTATCCATTTGTTGGGAATTAACTAACTTTTGAATTTAAAAAGTTTGGTTGTTCCTTTGTCCACGCTGTCATGCTGTAGCGCTTGCTATATCATCATTTTGTCAGCTTCTCTGCTACAGCATTATGACGTCAACTTTTCCTGCAAAGACAAATACTCAACAAATCATCTTTTCTTATACAAAATCAAGGAATATTATCTCATTTTCCATACTTAGTCATCTCAAAGCACTTAATCATAAATATGCAACATTTAGCTCAAATATCATGCAATTAAGACACTTTATATGGAATTTATGCAGCAAATTCATCATAAAAATACCAAATTAACTCTCGTTTGGGAGAGTTAACAAAAATCTCACCTTTTTGTTGTGTTCTTGAGTTCTAACTTTGAGTCTTTGTTAAAGGTGTGTTCTTTGTGGAAAAGTTGCATCTTTGTTTGAAAAAAGTTAAAGCTTGAAGCCTTGGAGCTAACTTAAAGAAGTAAGCATGGTTACTTGAAAAAATGGTGACCAAAGTCCTCCCACACCCACCTATATGATTCAGCCAATATGGGTTCTTTATGGGATTGATGTTGTAATTTGATAAAAATGGATTCTTGATGTTGGAAAGTGTGGAAAATCATTAGTTGAACCAAAGAAAATGTTAAAAATGCAACCTTTAAGCTTAAGAACACTAATCTTGCTTAAGGATGGAATTTAGGTCGCTCTTTAACGGTGGAGAGGATTAAGCTTCCAAGGTGGTTTCTGTGTGGAAGATGAATAATAGTGTGTTTCTGAAGTGCTTGGTGTAAGAACCCGCACCGTTAATTAAGGATTTTAATTAATTAATTATGCAAAATTAGAAAATGATTCCATAATTGACCTTAACAACTATTATGAGGCTTTAATAATTATAGTAAGTGAGTAAGAATGCTGAAAGTCGCTTTTCGGAAGAAAAGTGCAGATATCGGTTTTGCTAGTCGGTATAAATGCGTACCGAAAAAGTATCCCGGAAAATTAAAGTAAGTACATGATAATTACTAGAATAACATGTAGGACTTGTAAAACGAGTTTCAAGTCCAAATAATGAGAACTGGTGCTAGAAACCGGTACTGGCTTTGAAAAGCGCGTACCGAAAAGGTGCTCCGAAAATTATAAGAAAAATATGATAATTCTTGTAAAATTGAGTAGGTTAAGAATCTAAAGTTTGGGATTAAATGCTAAGCGTAGCAATTAAAATTAATACTGTGTGTTTATATGTTAAGTGGCTATATATAGGCTTGTTAGCACAAAACCCTAGGCCATAACACATTCTCTACGTGAGTTTTAGGGCTGGCCAACTGCTGAGTACTGTTCCATTGCTTTTCCTCTTCCATTTCTTGAGCTTTGAGGCAACTTCCTACACAAATCCTTATCCTAAACACTTGGTGTGGGTGAGAGTAGCTTTGGGGCTGTGTTGTTGACCTTGTTCTGAGTTGGGGTTGCTGTTTGTGAGTGTTGGAGGGGCTGTCCTCTTGAGTTGAGGTGGTGAGAGTCTTGTTCTTGGCTTGTGAAGCTCCAAGGAGCTTCCTTTGTGTTGAAAGGGCCAAGCTTTGGCAGCATTTTCGGGTACCCTTCAAGTCAGACTTGGAGAGGCAGTGTGTTGAGCTCCAAGAGCCTTTGCTTCTCTGTTTTGAGCTTTGGTAAGTTGTACCAACCTTGGTCTTGAGTTTTGTTGCTTAAAGATGAAGTCTTGGTATGTTTAAAAGAGTTAAACAAGTAACGAACAGTAGTATGACCCTTAAACAGTATAAAGATGCATGCTTTAACATTTGAAAGTGTTAAAAATGGAACCTTGGAAGGATATCTTCACGAAATGCAGTTTCTGTATTCTGTCGTGAAATATCCGAATATGTGCCCGAGAAATATCCGAATATGTGATATCCGGATATGGGATTTGGATATCCGGATATTGGATATCCGGATACGGGAATCTGGATATTCGGATATTGTATATCCGGATATGTACAGTGAGATATCCGGATATTGAATATCCGGATATTATGGGATTTCGAAGAACAGTAGCTGTGCTGTGTGTACAGTAGGCTATTGGGGGTTTGTGGACCCTAGTTTGATGAAGTTGAACTTCTGTAATTAATGAACTAAGTCAGAATCAAGTGATTAAGGGCTTATGACTTGGTATGGAGCCTTAAGACGTAAAACGTAAAGGAAAGGCGTTGTGTTTAAGTTATATGCTTGTGGTGCATTATTATTGATATAGTATTGGTCCATAACAGATTGTGAATCTGTTGTGTTTGGACTTTGTGCATTGGACTCTTGGCTTTGGGTGTTAGCTTGCAAGGTAAGCTTTCGTGTCCTCGGTTTAGCCATGTTGTGGTTCCACCATGTCCCATGGGGATGTGGTTATATGCATGTTGTGTTACATGCTTTGAATATTCGAAATGCTGTTGAGCTTTATGTGTAATGGCTTTTAATATGCATGTGTTGTTTCATCTTGACGGTAAGCCTGAGTATGTGGCGTCATACGATATGGTGATCCGGGGTGAATGCAAGTGGCGTCTTGCACTATGTGTGGGTATTTGGCATATATAAATCCTGCATTTCTCTAGCCAGTAGAATAGAATTGACACACATGACATGATTATCTGCTGCATTGCACTGTTTTAGAAATGATATTGATGAACTGGTTTTAAACTTATATTGCACATGTAAGTGAGCTTGGAGTGGAAGATCCTTGAGGACCCCTTGTCTTACTGAGATTTCTTGTTTAGAGATCTCACCCCACGTTTGGGGAAAGCTTATTTCAGGTTCAGGTAGTATGGTGACTGATGCCTCTGGCGGCAGGAGGCCAGAGCTTAGCTGATTATGATATTACTGCTTATTTGCTAGCATGACTGGATTGGATGCTGTTTATGTTTTCCGCACTATTATATGCTGTTCATGTTGAGACTTATGTTGGGATTTGTTGCCTTATTTGGGTGAGCATGGGAGTTGTCCATGCCACTGTGTCGTTAGTACTTTTGAGTTTGACTGTATAAACTGATAGTTGGTCCGTTCTACGTGTTGTAGTTCCGTGACTAGAGCCATACATTATGTTATTTTATTTAACGAGGTATTTCAGTTAGCTGCTTTATTGCAATTACATACAGGCGATGTTTTATTAATTGATTAATAAGCAAGTTGGTAATGATAATGACATCATAATCGAAAAGAAAAAGATATTCCGCATTTTTAATTAAGCGCTGCTTAATACGATAGTATAATAACATTACCGGATATATACGGGGTGTTACACTTGGTCGATGGGTTCTCTTGAGAGGAAGAAGAGATCAATTTCTTGAGAAATAGAGGAGGAGGAAAAAAGAGAGCTGATGGGAGAAAATGTGAAGGAATAGAGAGAAGGTATAGCTTTTGGTAAAAAAACACTTTGTCTTTTTGTGTTTTACTTTTCTCTCTTGTATGTTTCTAGCTCTAGTTTAATCACCCACACCTACTTTAACCAATGGCTATTAATTTAGGCTCATGGAAATCGTATGAAATGGATCACACCAAATTATTTAAAAGCTTTGGGTAACTTTTATTTAATTATATTTTTGTCCAAAAACTTCTAATATTTGCTCTTTTGCCCTGAAAAATGAATTAACTTAAAAATTAATTTTTTCATTTAATTAATCCTTTCTAGTTACTAAATATTTCTCATTAAGATAAATTAATTATTTAGGTTATTATAGAGATTGTTTCCTCTCTCAAATCAAATCAAATCACATCACATCATATAATTTCACTAGGTGCAATTCAATCTGGTTTATTATACTTTCTATATACTAGCATTCCGTAATGAAGTCATTTTATGTAACATTTTGTATGTTGGTTTAATAGTTTGAACTCTAACATTCCGTAATAAAGTCATTTTTTGTAAAACTTACATTCCAAGTCTTATTTATAGTATACATGTAGGGCTCGTTTGGTAGATAGGATATGATAAGAACAGATAGGATATGATAAGAACAGATAGGATATGATATGGGCATGATAAGCATATCCTATACTGTTTTTGATGTACACTGGATAGACAGTCTGATAGGATTATATTATCCTATCATGTGTTTGAAGTCAACCAGATAGCGCCGAGATATGATATAAATAGACGAAAATACCCTTTATAACATAATTTTATATACTTTTATTTTTTTTCTTTTAACTTATTTATACATTAATTTCTATTTTTAATTTATTCAAAATTTCTAAAACTTTTTTAAAAAAAAAAAGTATATTATAATACATGAAAATCAATCTCATGATATAAATTTAAATTAAAAAAATAATAATATTAAATAGGTAATTAAAAAATCAAAAAAGATAATTGAAACCACAAACAATGATAGAGATGGTGAAATGCCAAGCGACAATCAAAATACCCAAATGGTGAAAGAGGACAAGTAAAGCCCAATGTTTTGAAGATAAATTAGAGTCCGTTATGTGAAGTTATTGTTTTGTTTTTTTTTTTTTCCAGAATTTGGGTTTCAACATCACAAGGTTTATGACGAAACCCTTTTGATGATGATATCGGATAATCACTACGATGCAGAAGAAGCATCAGAACCTCCAAATCCATGTCCATGGTGGCACCGTTTCGGCGGACCATATGGCGGGTGCGCCGTCGGAGTAGATATCGGGGTGCTGGGTTCATGTATGGGGAGGGTTATAGTGGGAAAAATAAAAAATAATTTTTATTATCCTATCCTATCCCCTCTTAACCCAAGCCTCCCCTTAGGATTAGATATCAGCCTATTAATAGGATAAGAGAAGCCAAAAGGATAAGACTATCCTATCCCATCCTAGTGGTTCACCAAACAATAAATAAGGATATGATAGGATAGTCTATCCTATCTTATCCCTCTTATTAGGTGCACCAAACAGGCCCATAGAATTAAACTCAAATTATGTAAGCAACGTTCTTTGATTAATAATCAAGGGATATTACATAGAGTATAACAATGAGTATGCTGCACATCTAGGCTAATTGTGCTAATCAATTTACCCTCATTTAAGTTATACACATAATGCTATTTGATTGATCCGAGACGATAATGAATGTAAACCATATGGTTGTATTTAGTATTGGATTTGTGCACTCACAGTCATATGGAAGAGACTCCCCAAGGGATGATAGATCACCGTGCATGAAAATGCTCAAGGCTGAAAAACGTGGTGTGTGTCTGTGTGAGCACAGTGATAACTAAGAGCGTAAGGTTCAAAAAATGTGTATCCGAGAGGCTTAACCTGCTATTTATAGATGAGATTACCTGTATGTGTGAATGATTGAGTGAGTCAAATTATTAGGGGATAAAGTGATAGATCTTATCCCTTAGCATTTGGATCATTAGCTTATCCTAATTTGTTAAAGTTCGAATTGGCCTTGAAGGCCGTAGCATGTGAGAGGGAAAAATAAAAATTTTCCGCAAGCGGAATACACATGCATGTCAAGATACATACTTTAAGACGTATGTCATACCTTGTTCGTGAAAACTTAAGATGATGAAGGTAGGTCTGAAGGGTTCAGACCCTCTAACGTTGATCCACACCACCCGCGTCTAGATACAGGAACTCCTTCCAGTAAAGCCGCTGATTGATCACCACAATAAGGCTTGCTATGCGCTCAATGTGTGATGAAAGGAGACTATGTAAAAATGTTTAGAAGAGTGAAGTTTTCAGAGAGAAAACCTCACAAAAGTGGCGCAGGAATAAGGAGAGAATGGCTTAGACCTTTTACAAAACCCTAGGAGGAACATATATACTATTAGGCGCACAAGTAGTGATCAAGAGATTCATGATGTAATCAGATTTTTGATCCTCAAAATCCCTTCAAAAGGGCGCACCAATTAGGAGAAACAAGAGGATTTGTTGCAAATCAAATTTTATCAAATCTTGCCAACAACATCATATCATATCTTTATGATATTAGGTTCAAAGCCTAATCAAATATTTGATCATATATCATCATATATTCAGCTATATGGTGTGCCCCATATAGCCTAAATAATAACCAGATACATTTGAGTAGTTGTATTCAAACTTGAATCAAATCACTCAAATATTCTCCCAACAGATCGTATCTTCTGGAGCTGATTCTGATGACTAACCAACAGCCAAATCAGCACCCCAAATCTTCTTAGATTATGTCCAAAAGATTTTCTCTTGATATGTTCCAACAAGATCTCATCTTATCCTTTTGTTATGAAACAACTTTTTCATAGTCAATTCAAATTCGAATTTCAAACATTTGAATTCAAACTTTCAAACACTTAAATTCTAAATTCAAATTCAAATTCTAAATTCAAATTCAAAATTCTAAATTCAAATTTCAAATTCAAAATTCAAATTTCAAAATTCAAAATTCAAATTTCAAATTTCAAATTTCAAATTCAAAATTCAAATTTCAAAATTCAAATTTCAAATTCAAAATTCAAAATTCGAATTTCAAAATTTAAATTTCAAAATTCAAAATTCAAATTTCAAATTCAAAATTCAAAATTTAAACATTTGATAATTAATTTAACTAATTAAATTAATTAGTAATATCTTGGACTATCCAAGCCCATTACTTAGTTCATGCACCCTCCACCCTATCTGTGGAGTTCCAAACTACTTCTTGGGCTAATAACAACATAGCCACTGACATAAATGGGCTTGGGCCCAATAAGCCCACAACCCATCTAATGACAACACAGAGCACTAGCAATGTTTTGTTGCCCCAGAACTAGTTAGATTAGTGACTTGATCATCCTATTACATATATTTGGTTGCCGTATATATTTCCTTTCGTCTCGGTTACCTTCCCATAAAACCTAGGGTAAGGAAGCGTATCAACCCCTGCGGTTTAGGGTAAGCTTTATTCAAAATAAGGAATCTTCAATTTACAGACTCTAAAGGCAGATCATCTCATGATCTCTTTTACTATGCATAGATTCCCGAGTCCCTGTAAATGTCATTCCGATTTCTCCGGTTTACAGATAACCTATTCTCTCACAGAGATTTGACGAATTCCTTCAGCTTATCACCCTAGCCCTGTGTTCTTTCAGGACAAGCCCAACAGTATACCTATGAGTCTCCATGTTTCAGGCAGACGAGGTGCACAATCAAAGCATGCCTTCTAGAACACAGTCTAGGTAATAAATTCTGGTCTTAGGAAAGACATACCCAAATATAAAGAGACTACTCTAATGATACTCTCTGTGAGAGTTCCTCATAGAGTCTCTTTGTGGGTCTGTTCAGTGCGAGCTATACCCTTATAGGTCCACCCACGACTTTAGCTAAGACATCTCCACATCTGTAGCATATGAGGTCTATACCTTGTATCCATATACAAGTAGATAAGTCGTGCTAGTCTTACCCGAGATCACTGACCCCATTCTCAGTATCTCTAGACTAAGAACATAAAATTAGGAATAAACATCCGGTATTCTTGAATCCTCATGATTGTGATCTCATCACAGATACTCAAGAGATACCTATTTTATTCCACAGAGTTTATCAAGTTATTCATAATATATTAACATTAATATCGAGACAGAATTATGAAACAAGATAAAGAGTGTTTTTATTTATTTTCGACAATATTAAAAAGGTCTACATCTATGTCCTTATTTAATCATAAGATTGTCTCTAGGACACCCAAATACTAACATTAGGATGTTATTAATAAATAATGTGGGATCCATGGATCAAATCCGGAACACTATTGATATCACTTATATCTAACTATTATAGTTATTAATTATGTGAGTTATTAATGCACAAGAAATCAAGGCATGGCTAAGATTTGATGTAACATAAAAAAAAAAATTAAATTAATGACCTGCTTGAGAAAGGTGTAATGAGCAAATATTTCTTTCGTGCATCAGATGTACCCAAGTTGGTACATCTTTTTTCCAAAAGAAGAAATTTTTTTATATATTTTAATCCATATCTTTTTAAGTATTCCCATCAAATCATGAAATGTTTCCTTTTTAGTACCGATATTGGTACATTCGTGGGGTTGAGTATCTAGAGTAGCCTTGTTGGGTAGAGTGAGTAAGTTAGGTACGGTGAATGTTATTGTTATATTAGTTGTGTTGGTATTGTTGTTGGGTGGAGACTCTTAAATGCGAACAATTAAGAGAACAAATTTTGAGTACCATCCTCGTCGTACTAAGCACTTAATATGACAATTATATTATAATTATGTACTCTGAAAAATATATAGTTATAATATTAATTTTTTTTTTTTCACATTAGCTGACATAACTTTAATATTATAATTATTATTTTTCAGAATATATAATTATAATACGACCATCAAACTAGTTACTCAATACGACCGTATTACTGAAGATTAATCCCTCAAATGCAAATGCTTGATTTGACTGATAAGGGTGTTCTATAAAATTTTGTTGTACACTTATTGCCTAAAAGTGTCAGTTGTCGCAACCACACCAAGTACTGAATAACCAAGCAGAAAGGGCATGGTGCTGACTGCTGAATACATTCACCAATTGTGTTTGGATTAGCCCTGATTGAAAAAAGATAGATAAGATTACCACAATTTCAATGAGTAATACCTTCTGGAATGCGGGAGATGGATTCTTTTTTACTTTTGACGGCCATTACAAAGTTATTTCAAAGGTTTAGTTGCCCAAAAGTGACACAATTAAAGACAATGGGTCTCTCCTCGCTTGTGAACTTAATCGGGTAAAATTCACTGTCATTATATCTTGTCAGTCACTATCTACTAAAATTATATAACATCACTCATTAATAAGGTTCTCTAATTAGATAAACAATCTCAACCGAAAAGTTATTGGTGATGCATACATTTTTATTTATATTATTTTCTTAAATCATATTGAGTTTGTATCTCAATTTTATTGTAATATTCCTTCCTTTGTTTTCATTTCCAATTGTTCAAAAGCAATGAAAATTGTTTTAAAAATTAATAGACTAAAAATTGTAAAAAAATAAATATATAAATTATCAAGTCTTGAAATAATAATAATAATAATAATCAAGGAGACAGGATCCTTTGACACCTGTGTCAAATTTTAAAATTTAACACTAAATTCTATCTGTTGATTTTTGCTAATCAACAGTTATCATTTATTGGAAATTAATAGTAATTAATAAATTTGATTCCCAATAAATAATAGTCGTTGATTGACGAAAATCAACGGGTATGATTTGGTATCAAATTTTAAAATTTGACGCTGGTATCAAAGTATCTTATCTCATAATCAAGAAGTAACATAATATTACCAAATGGTGGTACCTTATTTGGCGCATGAGAGCTAAGCAGGTGAAGTGCGAGCATGTGTTCAAATCTCTCCAGTACCATCTTTGGGAGGGGTTTAAAACCTTAATCCTGGAACCGTTCTAAATCGGATTAGTTGTGAAACAATAAACCGATTGAAATATTTCAAAAAAAAAAATAAGTAACATAATATTAAGGTATCATTTTAAAAACAAATAAATCGATTTTATTAGACTGAAGTTGTTGGTGGAGCAAGTAGTTGGACATTGCTTTTGTCATAATAAATGAATGAGCAGGACCACACTGAGATAGTGAGATTTCTCCGAGTTTCATTCTCTCGTAGCTTAGCACTTGTAATTTGTAAATGGTATGTCCCACAAAACCCCATCCACCTTCGTCTCACGTGGCACTCCAAGTAATGGCTGGGACCCACATCCTGTGCCAAACTGCATAACTGGTTTTAGCTGTTAACAAGTAACTCTACCAGCTGTTGAATTAGGAAGAAAATTTATTACACTGTAGCTTCATCTTTTCAATTTCCCATTCATCTTTTCAATTTTTGAAAATTGCATCACATCAGCATCAATTTGAATTTCAGCTACCATCCTACCGTGTAAATATCCTGTTTCACTTCTACAGAACCACAATAATTGTTCCCACCTATGTTATTTAACCCCTAAATTATAACCTAACCGAAGCTGTTATTTCACATGCATGACATTTTCACGTATGATAATAAGGTTAAGGGTTTTATGTTTATCATTTAACATAATATAACTTTACTTTTCTACACACATTAAAGAGGTGAGGTCTACACATTTTTCTTTCTCTTTCATCATTTCATTTTCTCTCTCCCTTTTGATGTGAGGGTTGGAAACAACACTTACATTATGTTACATAACACTAATAAAATCCTAAGGTTAATCATCTTTGATG
Source organism: Gastrolobium bilobum (assembly GCF_033153095.1). Classification (NCBI taxonomy): domain Eukaryota; kingdom Viridiplantae; phylum Streptophyta; class Magnoliopsida; order Fabales; family Fabaceae; genus Gastrolobium; species Gastrolobium bilobum. The sequence goes on from NW_026899912.1 coordinate 16,085, forward strand.
TTATTACCAAATTTGGCAAAGGAAATTCGTCAATAATTTTTATAAATACTTCTAATGAAATCGTAACAGGTTAGCGGATATTATTTTATGGGAAAAATATTTATCCTTTTAAATGACACAACTTATATCATTTTACTCTAGGCGAAACTCACACCTTTATTTTTTTTGTCAATTCTCTCTCCTTCTTTATTTATCTCTTTCTCTCTTTTAAAATGACACAATTTTAAATCTTTTAAAATGATACGCACTTTTTTCTTACTTTATAAAACAGAATTAAGGATTGGACCATATTAGACGTGATCGAGTTGTAAATCATATATCCGGAGCGAGGGAGAAATTAGGGAGTGATCAATCCCTATAAATTTATACAAGCCTTTAGATTTGAGCATTATTTTTTTTAAGGAGAAAAATATTGTAACAATCAATTAGTGTTACTATTAATGTTACTACCAATCAATTTCACCGTTAGATCGATTATATTGATCTAATAGTTATATTTATTTTCATCTTTATATGATTATGATTCTCTATATTTAATACTTTATATTTATTTTCACCTTTGTATGGTTATGATTTCTCATATTTAATGTTTTTATTCTTAGTAAAATTACACATGTTCTGTGTGCCATGAGATCTCTCTCTTTCTTTTTTGTACGGAATCACCGATAAAAATAAGGGGAAAAAGCAATGAAATTTTAAATGACACAAATTTTATATCCTTTTAGCAGTTCTTAATTATATATTTTTGGACATAAATAATTATAATATTAAAATTGTATTTTTTTTACTATTCACGTCAGCATACAATTTATGAAAAAAGAAAGAAAGAAGTATAACTTTAAGGGGCAGATTATATTTACAAACTTTTTTGTTTACAAACTCTTACAAACTACACTAAGTACGACCGGTTATACTTTAATCATGCAGTGTACGACCGGTCGTACTTAGTGTAATTTGAAAAAAAAAAATTGTAAACGAATCTTATCCCTAACTTTAATATTATAACTATACATTCTCCAAAATACATAGTTAAAACTGTTAAAAACACATAACTTGTGTCCTTTAAAACAAACCCACTAAACCTAAAAATAATGGTAACATTGCAAACAAGAGGCTTCGAACCATGTCACGTTAATCATCTTTCTACAGTTAGTGAACTGTTGTTCAACCTTAATCAACTTTGCTCACTTGCTATCTTACATGTATTTGGTCAACTCTAATCTTTCAAACTTTGTTACTAATTATAATAAACAACATATGGACATGACTTCCCAAAACCTATGAATCTATTGGAAATCAAGCTTGGATAACTGGTTCTTTACTTTTTGATGGCCCAACTGAGTTGTGTGAACTAGAAGACTCTGAGGAGCTGTAGGACACACCAATCTTCTTTAAGGCATTGGATATAAAGCTGCTTGTGCTATAAGACCGAATGGAGCTATCTGAGTCTAGCACTCCAGTGTTCAAAAATGGGGGTTGATTTGGTGTTGGAACATCTACATTTGAATTACTTAACATGTAAACAACTTGGCCCATTGATGGCCTAAGGGAAGCAGAAGCTTGTGTGCAAAGCAATCCAATGTGAAACACCCTTGATGCTTCAGTTTCAGGAAAATCACCTCCCAAGCAAGAATCAACAGCTTCAGCCAATTTGTTTGATCGGTAAAGTTTCCAAACCTGTTGCCAAAAGAGCAATTTTTCAGTTGGTAATAACAAGCACACAAAAGGTGTTGAATCCAGTAAGCCTAAAAAAACAAGTTTTATGCAAATTAGGCACTATCTTACAGTTTGTAGAAGGGAGCCAGAGTCCTCTCTAAAGACATTATTCCTCCTGCCACATACAATCTCCATAACAAGTACTCCAAAACTATAAACATCAGCTTTATCTGTAAGTTGTCCTCGAATTAGGTACTCAGGAGCCATGTAACCTCTGCTCCAGAAATGAAAAATCAAGTGTTAATAAGACTATGGAACATGTTAGAGAAATGAATAAAATTACTACTAGTTTTAAATAATAGCTCAAGCTTTTGTGTTGAATGGTTTCTTTACATGCTAGGAGTGCCTTTTCACAAAAAGGGTTGTGCTAGAAATCTACATTAGGAAACTTTTCGTGATCCATATTCTTTAAGGATTTAAACTGAAAAGGTTTATCAAAACTTATATTGCGTTTTTACCTAACTTGATTGAATAGCTCCTTAAAAGCAGCAGCATATTTCAGGAACTGACATGCTTATTATGTATGTATAGTTATTATATATGGTGAACATTGTAAAGAACCAATTCAACCCAAAAGCTTAAGCTGTTGGGTGAGGCTACATTAATGGTTTTATATATCTCAACACGCCCCCTCACACGAGAGCCCACTGGGCTTGAAGGGTGGACAATGCACAGGCCCACCTACCTGTGCGAACAAAGAAATTCCACTTGAAAGAAAGTGGGGGGCGGCGAGGATCGAACCCGGTACACCGAGGCTCTGATACCATGTAAAGAACCAATTCAACCCAAAAGCTTAAGCTGTTGGGTGAGCAAATACTAAAATCAAGGACTTACAGTGTTCCAGCAATTCCAGTGCTCAAATGTGTCTTATCAGCAGCAAAACACCGGGCAAGGCCAAAATCTGCAATCTTAGGAGTGAGATTCTCATCCAGAAGAACATTACTGCTTTTGATGTCTCTATGGATGATTCTTATTTTAGTGCCTCCATGAAGATATGCAAGCCCTTCTGCTGTTCCAAGAATGATATTAAACCTTTGTTTCCAGCTTAGAATCTGAGTTTTGTTCTTTTCTGCAAAGAAGATTAGTGTGTCACCTTCCTGAAACTATAGATAAATAAGCATTTGATCTTATGAAGTGAACTTACCAAAGATAAATTGATCTAAACTCTTTTTGGGTAAGTACTCATACACAAGGAGACTCTCAGGCCCTTCAATGCTACAACCTAATAGTTTGACAAGGTTCTTGTGTTCAATTCCACTAATCAAATTTACTTCATTGAAGAACTCATCAACCCAATGCCTGTTATTGAAGATCAATCTCTTAACTGCAACAACTTTCCCATTTGGTAGAATACCTCTGAAAACTGAACCAGCTCCTCCTTGGCCTATTTTTCTTGAAGAGTTGAAATAATCTGTGGCCTTCTCAAGAGTTTCGTATTTGTAATTCAAGCTAGATTTGCTTATAGAAGAGGAAATCTGACCAAGATTATTGTTTTCTGAGGAGAAAAGAAACACAGCATAAGAAAGTTAAGACTCACAACTCACAAATATATCTTATTGGTGAATAATGATAATTTCATTTCATGAATTTTCACCTTTTCTTATCTTTGATAATTTCCTGAAGACTGCATAACAGGCAGAGAAAGCAAGCATCATAACTGCAGCTGCAGCTAACACTGCTGCTATTATGGCTCCTCTTCTTAAAGACCCTGAAAAATGGAAAAGAAATATTTTCTCTCTCAGTGCCATCTATGAACATAGATCTAGAATTTATTTAGGCCAAAGTTCAGTAGCATAGGAAAATTGAAGAGTAACAGAACTTTTCTTTACAACAGACAATGAATATGAAATAAATAAACAAACAAATGAATAAAAAGAAAATTCCAAGGTGAGGTTTAATTCCCATGATCCAATTAAAGGGCAAAGACAAATCTCGGCACACAAGACTCCCCAACTTATGAGGGTACATATAAAGGTCGATGGTATATTATTCTTGCAGATTTTCAAAAAGGTTGTTTTCCAGACTCAAAATCATTGATCTTTCGATCACAAAAAGCAATCTTTCCATTGCTCCAAGTCTCTCCATAATCCAATTATCTAGAAAAAATGTGAAATAGAAAAACTATAATCTAAAAAGCAATAACACACTTACAGTTTCCACCCTCTCCTGCACCTTCTTCATTGTAGAACTTCTCAGTTGAATATCTCAAATAACACCCAGCATTCAAGGCCCTCCCTTCCCTCTTTGGCAAGCAACCTTTAACCTCCTTCCCAGCTTTCATCAAGCAATCTCTGCACCCATCACTCCCAACAGTGTTCCAGCACTGTGCCAAAGCATAAACACCCTCAACTTCTCCCACAGAAAACCCACCTCCCTTATCAACAGCCAACACTGCAACTCTATCAACCACTTCAGCAACACTCTTCTGAAGCTCAAACCTTTCAGCTTCATCAACAGCCACACCATTCTGGGAGGTGCAGTTAACTGTATCCATCAAAGGGTCAGTGACCTCAGAGTAGAAACTATAGTTATCATAGCGAAGGAAGCATCCATCAAGGTATATGCGAGCAGAGACAGAAGGGAGGCATCTAGGGAGCTTGGTGCGGCTTGCAGCATAGCAGAGAAGGCAATCAGTGTGAGAAAGGTCTTTGAAGCATTGTGCAAAGCCATAGATTGGAATGGCTCCTGAGATGTTCACAAAGTGAGTGCCCCAGTTGTGGTTGGTAACAACCTGTGAGAGGCTCTCCATTTCTTTGATGAAACTTGGGATGTAGTTGGCTTTTAATGGGGCTTTGGATGTGCCACAATAGAGTCCAGCTTCTGAGATTCTTGGATCAGAAAGTGAGTGGGGTAGTAAAGATGAGAGGAAAACTATAGTGAAGAGAAACCATGATGGGTTCTTCTTCTTGTTGTAGATTGGATTTGAACTGTTTTTGGAGAACATTTCTTGCTATGATGTTATTATGGCTTTAAGTCTTTAACTACTGTTTTTCCCTACTTGTGGGAAAGAGTTATAAGGTCTTTTTCTCTTGCTGCCTTTGTGTTATTGTGTGAGAGTGTTGAAAGAAGAGACAGAGAGAGAGAGAGAGAGAGCACTGGGAAAAATAGTCAACAGTTGTCAACTTCAAAATTTCTTCTTCTTGTTGCTTAGTTTATTGCTGTCTTACCCCCATACTTGTGGACTAGGACACTGTGTGTAGACACAAATCTGCTTGCCTAAACATAATCACTTTTCTCCTAAAAATGAAAAGGTAGTTAAATGGCAGATCAAGGCCTTTTGACGCATTTTTCATGCAAGTAATAAATAATTTTACCAAGTCAATGTGATTTTAAGAGAATTTACCAGAATAATGCAGTAAAATATATGGTATTGTGCTGTTTAATTCACATACACGGGTGTGTTTTACGCCGGGGGCAAATTATTATTAATCATGTAAACATGTACAATCCCTTGTGTTTTACTGCATTATTTTGATAATTTTTTCTTAGAATCACATTAACTTAAAAAATAATTTTGAATTTTGCATAGTATAGTCCAAAGGCTAACGGATCAAACTTCTAACCTCAAATTCCATCGAAATTTTAATTTTAATTTTAATTTTGACTTTTTTTTTTTGGCTATAACGAGTCTGGTTATTAACTCAAGATATAATATGAATGTCAAGAGATCAATTATAACAATTTTAATGATAAAACTTGTAAAACAGATAAGAACAAGTTATTTAATTACTAACACTAATATATCAATGAATTGTGATAAATATTTTTATCTTTTTAAATTACTAATATTATGTCCATTTTAATCATTATTTTGTTGAAACTCAAGTCAGAATAAATTCAAAACCTGGTTGGTATTTTAAGAGCTTGTTTGATTGTGTTATTATTATTTAAAAAAAAAAAACTGTTTTGTAGAATAGTTAATGAAATAAGTATTTTTTGTGTTTTTTCTATTTTGAAAGTTAAAAATCAAAACATAAAACAAGAATAAATCAGACATATTCTCTTAATTTAATTCTAAAAACTAAAAAGGAATTATAATTTTAGAATTATTTTGTAAAAAAGACCTTATCAAAAACAAATTCTATTTTTTTTTTAAAATCAAAAACTTATTTTCAAAAACAATAATCTAACAGGTGCTTAGTGTTTATTTTTTGCGTTTGACAAATGCACTACATAAGTGGTCCCAATTTGACTAGGGCAACAAAATCAATGCGTCGGTGTGCTACGTGTCGGATGAGACCCTCCTTAGATAACCAACCATGTGTGTATGTGTATCCACCGCAGACAGCTAACAATGGGAACAGAGACATTACGAATTAGAATTTACCGACTTATTTGAACAGGGATAGGATGAATATATTGTTTTATATTTTTCTAACACAGTTTTTATTATAAAATAAAATTATAAATATTATCAGTATCAAGCGAATTCAGATTATTTAGTAAGGTCATCATTTAATTGTATTAAATAATAAAAATATAATTTAGCTTAAAAAAAATTAAAAATGTTAAAAAGTTTGTTGCTGAGATTTTGTAACTTCTCAATTAATAATAAATAATTAAAGTGATAGTTTATCAAAAATAAATAAATAATTAAAGTGATACTAAGTATGTATTATACGTGCATTTTTATATAAGTATAAAATTAAGAAGTATAGATATTAAAGAAAAATTATTTGAAGTTATAAGAAAGATATGTATAGTTAATTTAGATAAAATTTTAAAAATATAGATTAAAAAGAAAAATATTTAAAGTTATACAGAAAACATGCATAATTTAAACAAAAGAATTTAAATTTAAAATATAAAAGAAGGAAATTCAGAATGACATGAAAATTTTATGAAAAAATGGTTTTAAGAAATTAAGCCACTTTCAACTCAAGAGAATGTATTTTAATTGGATCTGAATCCTCTTATGTGAAAATTCACATGATCTTGTCATGTGGAAAATCATAACCATACAAAGGTGGATCAATAGTAATACAGGAGGAGAGAAAAAAAATGTTAGAATAGGTAGTTACGAAATCGTAACTGTTGGTTTACCTTTGTATAGTTGTGCTCTTCTCATATGACCATAACATGTTTTTTTGCACATAAGAGGATCTATTTCCAAATTCACATGACCATGTCATGTGGGAATCATAACCATACTGGATCAATGTTAACAAAGGAGGAGAGAAAAAAAATGTTAAAATAGGTAGTTACGAAATCGTAACCGTTGATTTACCTTTGTATGGTTGTGATCTTCTCACATGACCATATTATGTTTTTTTGCACATAGGAGGATCCACCTCCATTTGGATCTGGTTCCTCTGAAAATTCATATGACTATGTCATGTGGAAAATCATAACCATACAAAGATGGATCAATGATAATAAAGATGGATATCTTGTGTTCTAAAAAAAAAACGATGAATTGTTTGATAATATCGAACACTTGATGCGATTAATACCTGCAAAATCTTATCTGTATAACATTGATATTTAATTAAGCTGATAAATAATAAATTAGCAGATAAATACAAAATAAATATAGTAAATTATTTGAGCACATGTTATTTGTAATTAATAGAGAGAAAAATCTAGCAAAAAAAATGAAGTAAAAAATGAATTGAAAGTATTAAACATGAAAAAGATGGGTGGTTGGTTTTCAACGAAAAGCTATGTGTTTGATAAAGTAAAAGAATATATGTAAAGAGATTCCACACTCAAGAATGAGCGTTCTAGTTTGTTTTGGTGTAGAAATAACTTTGTTGTTTTTCTTTTTTCTTTTTATATGTAAATCAAGAGAGAGGATATTCTTACTACCAAAATTTGTTACTACTAACTTACTACCTATCTAATCACCATTGAATCAAAGAGAGAGAATGCTAAAAAAAATTTGAAAAAAGAGAAAATGTTAATCTAATGGTAATTAGATAGGTAATGAATTGATAGTAAAAAATTTTGGTAATAAGAATATCCCTACTCGTAAAACAAACCTTATTTGGGCACACAAAATAACATGACAAGTACCGCTAAGGTACTACTACTTTCTAGTTCACTTGGTGCTATTTCTCTTTTTCTTTTATAGTTTCTTACAGCTATTTCTCTACTTGGATGGTACGTATGGCAACTTTATGAATTAATTCATGCTTTCTATGTCAAATAATCACTTCTGTTCGGCAACTTATGCTGTATACTGTTGACCATTAAAAAAATTTAAGACAGCGACAATGCAGCTGGGCCTGGAACAGAAAGAATTGTTGCACATAAAGTCAGAAACCTTTTCACAAGAGGAGGAGGACTACGGATGAAATCCTTGTTCAGAAATGGCGATTGGATGTTTTATACTTCAGGCAAAGAGCATGTTCCAGAAGTTACCCACTTACCCATTCAAATTTTCACAAATTGAATTCTTGATTCAAAGCAAATGATATTCTATTCTGTTTGTAGGATATGTTTTTAATCACCACCCACCTGTAGTGGTGTATGATTGGAAATGCTTCCATGCCTCACAAGAGCAGCCAAAAATCCAAAACATAAAATCTTCATGGTGAACACTAATGAATACAAGTTGTAAAAACTTGGCTTTTTGACCCTTATAACCCTTTATTATTAATTAATTACCGATTTGACCTTGATTATAAACTATTTCAAAAATTTAACCTCCTCAAAAAACATAACACCAATCTGCCCCTGTTTGACCGTTGACCACCAAGCTTACCCGGGTACACCCCTTTCTACCCGGGTATTTTTTGAAAATTTCTATCTACCCGGGTAGGGAGGGGTGTACCCGGGTATTGTTCTTCGTACTAGGGCTGGCAATATGGGCCAGCCCGCCCCGGCCCGCCACTAGCCCGCCCAAAATGGGCTGGCCCGCCCCGGCCCGTTTTGATAAAATGGGTTGAATTGAGTAACCCGGCCCGTTTTATGAGTGGGCTGGCGGGCTACGGGCCAGCCCGCCTAAAATAAAAAAAATATAAAAATAAAATACAAAAAATTAAATTCTGCATAAAATCACATAAAAAAATCTGCATAAAAGCATACAAAAATCTGTATAAAATCCTAATGTGCTTATGAAACCAAGAAGATCAGTGTTTAATAATCTGCATATAAATATGCATCTTTCAATCCAAAAATAATAATAAAAAAATAAAATCATATCAGGATAAAATAGAATAACAAAACAAGTAACAAAGTGTTGTATGAGCAGTCCACAACAATTCAAAAAAGCCACTTGCAAGCAGAGAAATCTAAGATACGGAGCTACATAACAATTGGGTAACCTAAAAAAAAAAAAAAAATGACTTGGCGGGCTAGCCCGCCCCGTGGCGGGCTGACCCATATGGGCTGGCGGGTTTGGCGGGGCGGGTTTGGCGGGCTGGTGGGTTGAAAGACTCAACCCAGCCCGCCCCATTTGGCAGGCGGGGCGGGCCAGCCCGGCGGGCTCAACCCATTTTGCCGGCCCTACTTCGTACTGAGAAATTGCTTGAATTATTTACCCGGGTAAGGTGGGGTGTACCCGGGTAATTGGGAGCTCGTGAAGCTTGATGAAGCAGATACCGACAATGCCTTAAGTGTGGTGGATAAGGTTACTTCATCTGGCATAAGACCTTCATCGACCATTAAACCAAACAATTCCACCACATCTTCAATGGCACCACGATGAGACAAAGAGGTCATCAAACAAACCTAAGAGTTCTTCAAGAATCATCATCTCGGTATATTTTTTGCGAGCAAATACCGTGACCGAGTGAAACAATTCTTGAGAGTTTTACGCCATTCCAAAAAAATATTCTAGAGACTTCAAGTTCTTTTGAGTAAACCCACTGGTCTACACATCGTTCTTAATAGCTTTCTTTCCTTGAACAAAATTCGTGAAAGCAATAAAAGGATGCATTGTCTGCTTAGTAGAAGATCAAAGTTCGAGAAGTTGTGGTGAGAATAGAAGAAAAACGAGGGTTTCTTCCTATTTTACCTTGATCTTGGCTAGTGACTTCCATTTTTTGGTGCCTTCTATGGTATACCCTATAACCTCTGTTTTTGTGCTTCGTTCTTCTATCATGGAACTTGGGTGAACATTCTTGAAATATAAGTGGTGTGATAAGTTGATTGTACCCGGGTACACCCCTCCTTACCCGGGTAAATACTTCAAGCAATTTTTCAGTGCGAAGAACAATACCCGGGTACACCCCTCCCTACCCGGGTATTTTTTGAAAAATTTTGTCTACCCGGGTAGGGAGGGGTGTACCCGGGTAGGCTTGGTGGTCAACGGTCAAACAGGAGCAGATTGGTGTTATGTTTTTTGAGGGGGTTAAATTTTTGAAATAGTTTATAATCAAGGTCAAATTGGTAATTAATTAATAATAAATGGTTATAAGGGTGAAAAAGCCTGTAAAACTTAGTACAACTATATATACCGAAAATTTAAAAAAGCACATGGGAAAATATACTAACGGATTCTGAAAATTTTGAGAAGTTAGATGAGAAACACGAGTTTCAGAGGCTTTTTTATTTTATTTTTTTGTTAAAAATGGAGGTCCATGCCTAGAAGAACTACAGAGAAAGATGATGCATGTCAAAAGTCACATGCTCCATTAGCAATTTAGAACTAAAAGCAATCCAGTAAGGCAAAATGCTAACAGGGGAAGAGGAAAAAAACATCAACTCTTCACCCTTGAAATTGAAACTTAACTTGGATAATCTATCTGCACAATTATTAAATTCCCTAGGAATAAACTCCAAATAAAGATGATCAAAAAACTGAGCAGTTTTTTTGATTCTACTAATCAAAGATGTAAAGCCACACAGATCAGATTGAGACTCTATACAGAGAAGAGCTTCTTTACTATCACTTCCAAGTCAAATATTGGAACATTTCTGTTACGATCTGATAGATCGTGAATGTCCAATCAGAGATTGGTATGTTAATGTAGGATCTGTTTGCCCTTCCTCAGGTACCTATAGGAGAGGTACCCTAAAGATAAGCGGATCAATGTGCACTATAATATAACGACATAGTCAAGGCGTGGGGTGTGTGCACAGTGACAAGCTAATAGAGAGGGTTTAGAGTGTGTGTACCTTATTGGTTTAACCCCTTATTTATAGATGGGTTACCTGGCAGAAGTGGGCTTTTAGGCCTCTTAGGAGTATTGTGGATCCAATTGTTAATTCATTGCTGTCGTAGTAGGATTAGTATAATTAAGGAATATTTTCTTAATTCTCTCTTAGCTGTTAGCCCTATTTGGGCCTTCTAGAATGTGGGCCTTTGTCAGGTCCATAACAGTTGCCCCCCAGCCTGGTAGTTTGGTTGTCCAGGCTGCCGGGGTGAATTGTCTCGCCTTTTTCTTCAGGTTTTCTGCTGAGCTGAGAGCGCTTGAGTTTTTGTAAACTTTTTGCATATATGTTCCTCACATCTCAGGCTTTTAAACCGGGGTCCTCATTTCCCCTTATCTCGGCGGGTTGATTATAAACCATGGAAAATATTTCATGTATTCCTATATCGAGTTTGGGATGAGCTTTAGTGGTTGGGATCCAACTGGCGAGTTGCCCCAAGCATCATTCCATACGCACACGTCCTGAGCTTGTAGCTTTCTTCTGGAATCCGGGAATGATTTTCCCTTGTCAATTATGTGGACGGGTTATACATAAACCCCGCAAGATATTCTGCATGTGTAATTGGGTAACGAATGTGCTTGAGTAGTTGGGATCCAACTGGCGAGTTGCCCCCAAGCATCCTTCGCATAACCCGGATAAGAGTTGTCGTATACTTGCATGTAATAGCAGTAATCTCTGCATTTGTTCATCCAGTTTTGGAGAACCGATTATTGAATATGTTTTTTTTTTCTGTATTTCTCCCTCAACCTTTTTTGGCTGAGGTGGTGCTTTAGTGAGGCAGTGTTTGCCTCCTTTCAACATCGAACTCGGCTTCTCCTTCCGAGGCTTTCGCTGTGAGCCCAACTTCTTGCATTGTTACTTTATTTATTCAGATTTAACTTCAAATTGTGGTTGGGAGAGTGTAACATCCCATACAATCAGGAAGTTGATAAGAATGCTTATAGGAACTTGAAAGCTTATCGAATCAGAATATTATATTATATATATTAGAGTGGACTTAATTTAAATTAGAAAAAATTATCCTTCTGGAAATTTTAAGTGAATACATGTACATTTGTAGAATTCAAAATAATAGTTAAAAAGAGATAGTGTAAGTTTAATTACTATAGGTGTAGAAACTCTAGTTACTAACTAGTGGGAACGAGAAATAATAATTAATATTATATTACATAAGATAGGTGACCTTAAGAAGTTATTTAATTTTGTCATGAAGGATGGGAACGCATGTCATGGATTAAAGGTCGAATAAATATAGTGTAAGAATATTTTAGGAACCCTTACGAAAACTCAAAATTTCAACTTAGTGGCTTCATGAAACAATAGAGTTTACATAAATTATTAGGACCAAGTTCCCCATGGGCCACAGCCCAAATGGTTTCAAGGAAGGTTTAGGGCAACCTTGTATTTTTCTCTACATGATCCTTAGTTTATCCTCAAATAAAATCTGCATGCTTAATCTTGATTGGCCAAAGGGAAACACTTGGCAACCTCCATCCATTTTCCTCTTGTCTTGCGCAAGGTGTGGAGAAAAGAATTTAGATTTCTTGTGTTAGTATCCCAAACAAACCTGAGTTGCCACCCCATGCAACCAATTAGAAGGAAGCCTTTCCATTTGTGCCACTTGTGCGCTGATTAGGAACAAAACCACTTGGGTTACTGGTCATTGCAATCAGAATACAACTTATCCACATCAAGCATTATTTGTAATTAACAAGTGAAATTAGCATGCCTGCTATCCGATTGGTAGAGAAGCAATCCTCATCTACCTTACCCCCTCTCTCGTGCGCCGTGACTTGTGGAAGACATAAGTCAGCTGCTGCCATCCTTGATTTTTGTTGAAGAAAACACAGCTTCCATTCCCTCATTATGCGTTTAGATTATTTGATCCAAAGGCTGAGCATTACCATTTCCTTCCTGGACCAAACTCAGCCCCATTTCCTTCAAAACCGTATGCCACCTAGAGGAAGAACACAAAGACTGATTTTACATCTCTTCCGTTCACCTGTCTCTTGAAACCGTGAGCACCATTGGAGGATAACAAAAGCTCTCAAGCACATTCTTCTCTTCTTTCACTTATTCGGCCGCATCTCTTCAATCAAGGAGGTGAGGTAGGATTTCGTTGCCTCCTTGCTCGTTCATATTTGGACCGATTTCTGATTAAGTTGTTTTTCTCTTGTTGGAGTGTGGTTCTGCCTTGAGTGAGTCGCGCATCCCATCTGCATGCAGCTGGTTCCTACGTTTTGGGACAGTGGAGAGTGAAGTGTTTGCCCTTCACTCGAGGGGATGATCCTTGGATGCAGCCAAGAAAGCAAATCGAGTCCCAAGCCTCCCCTTCCTTTCTCTGTTTCGGCCCCTTGCATGTAAGATATAGATATGTCTTTATTTTGCTTTATTCCCTTCATTTTGTCTTGGTCAGCCGCTGCATATATGACTTGGAAGATTAAAATTTTGTTTTTGTCAATTGCATTCCCTTGCTTCTGCTCAGTGCAACAGCCGCCATTTTTATGCATGTAAGCTTAGAAGGATTCTGTTTTATCATTCTATTTCCTTGCCTTTGCCCTTGGACCACCTTAGAATATAGAGCGCACACACACACCAAAAATCTGGTTTGGGGATTTAGAAAATAGTCTCTTAATACTGCCGAACTGTCCTTGGATTGGAAACTCTCATTAGGCTTTGCAGGTGTTAACTTGTATATGAGCAGCATGGGTGAGGTCTTAATAGCACACTCTTATGATTGCAAAACGTGTTGTGTTGAAGAAAAACTATAAGCCTTTGGTAATATTCACAACTGAACCTGTATCAACTCTAGGAAGTTGTTAATTGCTATAATTAACAAGAATTAATTAGGTTGTTCACGCATTAAAATTATATATACAACATGCTTTTGAGACCTTCTAGCGCACCTTAGGAGTAGAGGCCTTTAAATCCAAGGCTGAATATTATGATATTGGAATGAGCCCATTTAATCTCGTTGAACTGTTTTATGGATTAGAAAAATTAATGAAGTGTTACATGTGTTATACTTGGGAAGGCAGAATGCTAACAAATTATTGTGATCATGCCACGGGTTGTGGGTAGTGTTAAGAAAAATGAAAAAGCCATGTACTTATATGAAAACTTGGAATTTTGTATCTGTTAGTGAGTGGAAAGATTAGTATTAAGTCAGAAAATTAAATTGGGAAGAGAACCTGGTAATTCAGCCAAGACCTTAGAAATGGAAGCATCTAATTGAGGACCTTAATAAAACTGAATCGGTGGGCGTATGTAATTTTGGATATAGCCTTTAAATTATTGGACCGTCTCTTTTAATTAGAATAAAATAATATTTTTGCAGCCTTACATGTTTTAAATTTATTGGTCAGCATGTATAAAAAGCCTCTTTTGTGTATCCTTAAGCTTAGAGGAGTAATATATGTAAATAAAAATCAAGGACACACTATTTAAGGCTAAAAATCAAATCTGCTTGTAAAGGAAACTTTGGATTATGTCACTTGAGAAATATGATAGTGCAACCTTAAGTCAGGATGTAATTTATGTTAAGAACCATGAAACCGATGGTGAAACAAGGATTAGGAGATTGGAAACCTTATATAACATATAGAGATAATGTGAAATAAAATTCTGATTTGTTATATGTTTGCTTAGGTCTGCGAACTCCTAAGAAAGTGGACTGAAATGGTGATACGTCTGTTTAGAATGTTGTAAACGTAACAGGTATGTGTAGGCGGTATTACCTTATGTGACTATTGGCTAGTGTATGAAATTGTGATGTGTTGCTCACATTTGTTCTATGTATGTTATGATGATGATGAGCCAATGGTAAGAATATGAAAGGATGATACGATATGTGCATGCATTTTTACATCATGATGCATTTTTCTATTTGGTGTGTGACCGCATTTCATGGCATGTATACAATAGATTCATGTAGGCTTTGAAATGTAGAATAGTTATATCCAGGATCATGTGTATGAGCACGCATCATATAGGCATCCCTTGATATCGGGGTACTGGGACAGTTGGCGTCAGTCCGCATAGGCCACAGTGGAATTCCCCAAATGATGGTGCCATGCATGGAATTTCCACTGTGATGCTACGCGCACGACGGTGCTATGAGCGTAAAGGAAAAATGGCGTTATATACGCGTTATGATATATGATGAAAAGGATTAAATGTTTGAAGTGACTATTTATGATTTTGTGCCTAGTTAATACTGTTGTATTTGGTTTTATTGCCACACTACTGGGATTTTTCTCACCCCTTCGGGGGCTCAATTTTTATAAATTGCAGGAGAATTTAGAAGCATGTGAAGATGTATTTGATGACGTGACTGCATGGAAATGATCTGATTGAGTTTTACTGTTTGGATATCCTACTGTTTAAATGATGTTCTGTAGGACGTATAATGTGTATTCAGCTTTGATGTAGCCTTGTAAGGATGGTATTTCATGATGTGAATTCTGTCTTGGAATGAGTTGTGATATGGTATTTTTATAACGTCTGAACTTAGGTGATTCTGAAAATTAAAGTGTCAAACCAATTTCTGATGTATTTAACTTCGGAGTTTTTGAACAGTTCTTGCGAGCACTTTGCAAGTTGTCGTTCTGGGGCTACCGACCTCCGTTTTTCCTATAATTTATATGCACGCGTAGCCCCAAGTGTCTAGTTTCATTTTACATAAACCTTTCAAAGAAATTCTGAAAGCTCGATTTATTATAAATTTTACCAGCCAGGACGTTTGTGATATTTTCACTGTTTTATCTTTTATTTTGCGAGTTATGTTTCGAGGGTCAAACGAACTTCAAATCACTATTATTTTATATGTACGTAAAGCCCCAGATGTCTAGTTTCTTAGTAGCAAAGAATATTTTTGTAAATTTTTGTACTCGGATTTTTATAATATTTTCAAGACAGAGCGTTTTCGGGAAAAATTCAGAGTTTCGCAGCGAAAGTTTTCTTTTGAATTTTCTAGCCGTTTTATTTCTCCAAGTCAGTTTTGAAGCAAGCTTTTCTTGTTGATAATTAAATTAAAAAATTTTTCATAAAGAGAATTTCACACGCTAACGTTAAGTCTCTAATCCGCTTAGCAAACGACTCTCTTGGATGCATACAAGGGAGGGTGTTACAATATTTAACTCGACTTTTTGCCAGAGTGTCATTTTTTTACTTTGGCTTATTTTAACTTTCACATGCGTTCTAGGCTTTGAATTTTTGGGACGGGGAATGGTACATCGTTGCCCCTTATCTCAGCGGGTTGAGCATGAACCCGGCAAGATACTGCGTGCATTCCATATAACCGGGTGATGAATGAGCTTGAGTTGTTGGAGTTTAACTGGAGAGTTGCCCCCAAGCACATCATTCTTGTAACTTGGCTTAACATCGTTGTGTCTAGGTGTCCATTTCTTGGATCCCGAATGTGAGTTTTCAGTTTTCCTTACCAACTTTCTTGTCAGTAATCACAGATTGGGGTGCGATCCTTTTTCCAGGATCTCATCTCTCAAAAACTGTCTTCATTTAATCGCGGATTGGGGTGCAATCCTTTTTTCCAGGATTTCATCTCTCCAGTTTCGTCTTCACTTTGTCCCGGATTGGGGTGTGATCCTTTTTCTAGGACCACATCTCTCCAAATTCGGTAGTCTGGTGTTCGGGGTGCATATCTGATGAGTATAGTTGGGTTGTTGTGCATTGCTCTTGATCGCATTTTGTGAATATTTTATTCTCAGTGCCTAGAAGTCGGCCATGTTCATGGTCTGAGCCTTGTTTAGCCTTTGTTTTGTGATGTATGGCTTCAAATATCTTGTCATGTTGAATTCTTACTTCAGACATCCTCCTTTGTTTTCCTACCCGGTATTTTGGGTGTCCAAAGCGAAGTCTGCAGAACCTTAATCTTGTTGGTCAAACTTCCGTGACCAAGGTCTCTATTAGAAGTAGGAAAGTTTTTCCCTTTGACCTTTTTCCCGAAATTTTATTGATTCATTGATCTATGTTCTGAACCCATGGATTCTTGTCGATCCGTGTTTCAGATTTATTTTTTTCTTACTTCGTTCTTTCTTCGGTGCCGGGCTTCATGAGCCGGGTACCGTGTATGCTATTTCAACATTCCTCCCTCAAACTTTTTGGCCGAGGTATGTAGCTTAGACTAGTTGACCAGTCTTTTTGATTGTCTTACCGAGATCTTTGAAGTATGAGGATTGCTACTTTTCTCTTTTAATTTTGGTTGCATTCTTGTACTTGCCCCCAGTCCGGCAGTCGGGAAATCTAGATTGTCGGGCTGTATTACTTTAATCCAAGCTGTGTATGTCGGAATACCGACTTTGCCTTTGAAATTTCTTTTTTCTGATTTGGGGATCTTTGAGCCCCTTTTAACTGATATTGTCGGGCTCTGCTCCTGATTCTTTGCATGTTTCGTTTGCAGAGTTGAATTTCTCCTTGCTGTAATTAGCCCAGTTTTATCTAGTGTAACTTTATTTATTTGAGCTCGACTTTGTCATAATCTCGTTGTGATATCGTCTTTTGTTTCAACCCGGTTGTGCAGATCGTGTCTTTCACAGATTTTGACTTGATCAGAATAATTCACCTTTTTGAGTCCGGCTTGCATTGTCGTGACGTTTAGATGGAACAGGGTGAGACTCCCGCTGATTTATGGACTGGGATGCCTCTTATCCAGTTCTTAGGCTTTTCATCCATTTCATGCCTTTGGATGATTTTTCCTTTATACTCGTATCTTTGAGTTTTATGCCTCCCTAATAACTTAGACATACTTTTCTAAGTATTCAAGGTTTATCAGATTTCAGAGTTGCCTGAAGTATTTGTGAAATACTTCTAAGGACTTAGCATTCTCTTGATTGTGATAACAAGCTTGTATCCTTGTTATCTAGGTTTGTAACTTAGTCAATTTTCTAAGAATATCAAACCTTACTCGAGTTGCTCCTCATCCGAGACGGGTTATTTCTACAACTCGAATAAATTCTTATTTTCGCAACTCGTGCATTTTACGAGTTCCGGTATATTGACCTGGACGAGGTCAAAGCATTATACAGATTTCGCTTTTTGTCACTCTCTGTGACGCATGTTTGTTTTAACTTAACGTTTTGTTAAGTCAGCATTAATGAAGATGATCATTTGTCGTCTTCAATCATGACCTGGATTTCGTAACCCGGTACTATCCAAGGTAAAGGCAGTATTGTCACATGTCTCACTTGGATCTTTCGACCTTAGTACGGAGCATTTCGACTTGATCAGAGTCGGCATGAAAAATTGCGCTTGTATCTCAGATTTATGTTTGATGCATCATAAACACAAGGATCCATATTTACGAAGGTATCTACTTGTTCCTTCGATTTACTTTAACCCGGATTTGTATACCGTGGTTTCATAATATTTAACTCGGCTTCTTGCGTGGGTTTCAATTTCAAAGGCATTATGATGACTTCATTAGTGTCGCTTCAATCTGCCTTCTTGAATCTTAGTTCAATTTGGATTACGGAAGCGTCCTCCCGCTTTCCCCGAACCAGGCTTGATTTTGCATGCTTGCATTATTCGTATATTTGAACCCGGATTGGATCTGTCTTCCAATTTATATTCTAGATTTATTTCAATCTCGAATTGGATCTCGCCATATCCGTCTTCATTTAATCTCCGATTTGTACCTCGGATATTTATTTCTATCTCGAATTGGATCTCGCCATATCCGTCTTCATTTAATCTCCGATTTGTACCTCAGATATTTATTTCTATCCCGGATTGGATCTCGCCATATCCGCCTTCAATTTGGATTGGATTGGATCTTGCCATATCCATGTCCATTTTACCTCCGATTTGCATCTCGGATCTTTCGTTTAATTAATCATTTATATCCCGGATGGCCGGTTTTTATCTCGAATTTAAGTGCAATCATGTCGTAAGGATTGCAATCCGTCTTCATATTTATATTTCAGATTGGGGTGTGATCTTTTCGCCAATATCACATCTCTCCAATCCTATCTTTCGTCTTTATTTCGGATCCCAATGCAGTGATCGGAACGCTTTGATCTCTGAATTTAGTGTCTGAAGCTCTTGGAACTCGGTTACATGGCCAGTTTGCTTAATTATTGAGGGCTATGGCCCTGTTGTTGTTTCTTTGCTAGAACATCTCAAGGAGGAATGAATTTGTTGGATCATCACTTTATGATCCTTTATACATGAGGCATGTTGACTGCCTGAATTTCCTTTAGATGTCCTGTGATTATGGAGATAATACACTTGCAAATGGGCTTCGCCCATTAATTGTAAGTGTGCTCATATCATTATCAAAAATCAATATTTCAAATATGCTGATAAAAATTCAGATGTTGACTATCTGACCGTTGGTGCAAGTTTTTGTTCACCTGGCCTATAATTTTCTGTTGGCCAACTTTATATTTGCTAGCCGTCACATCTGTTTGAGTGCTAGTTGGTTGGCTTTGCAGATGCCGGGGCCCTTGGTCGGTTTGTTTCTCAATTTATGTTTTGAGTATTTGAGCTTGGCTCTATGGTTGAGTTGCTTTATTTCTTTTTCTTCTTCAACTTTATCGCGGATTGGATCTCGCCATATCCGTCTTCAGCTTTTTTGATGGAATTGCTCCATTTAATAAACCATTTCTATCCCGGAGGGCGGATATTCATTCTGACTTGGCTTCTTTTGTCGAAGCCTTATATTTAAGGAGACACATTTTGTCTCTTTGAATTGCATCGCTGCCTCTTCTTGTATGCCTTTTTAATTTGGGCCCCACTTCTTTTGCGGTGTCATTTTATCTGAACCCGTCTTCATTTGCCGTGGTCTTTTAATTGGAGTTGGCTCTCTTCTCAATCCATGGCGGAGGCAATATTGTCCTTTTTTCTCGAGCTCGGCTTCTCGTGCCTCGGCTCTTCTTTCAGCTTGGCTTCTTTCGCCCAAGCCTTGCATTCATCTAGATGGATTTCCTTCCTTATTTTAAGTGGATCTGGATCTCCTTCCCTTTTTTAAAAGGGATCTCTACACCACATGTTTGATTATTCTTTGCAAAAATAAATGCAACATAATAAAGCATTAAGTAGGCAATTAGCAATAATTTTGCTTCAATTAACAATCAGTAATTATCCAGGTGTAATCTGATAATAATTGCAATCAACAATTAATAATTGATCAGCATCAATCAATAATTAATATTAGTTGACCGTATCAGATTTGATTGAGCATCTATCATAACGCTCCATGCTCCTATGTCATGATAATATTCTAAATATTTGTCGACCTGCTTCTGTCGACATATACATGCATAACAATGTTGACCAACTTTCAAAATTATACATTTCGCATATCAATGCTTATGGAAATTTCACATCATGTAAGAATTGACGACATATAAGATCAGAAAAAGAATTGATCTCGACGCAAGAGTTCACGAACTGTGAACTTGAGCCGGAATGTGGCTTGTGCTCATGGCATTAACCGAGTTGTTCGAGCTTTAACCGAGTAGTGGATAGCCTCGTACTTGGTCAATTGGAATACATGAATTTACTTTGTTATCACGTGATGATAGCACTGTTGCTGCCAAGTGAATTGCTTATGTTGATTTCCAATCTCTTATTCACTTCCAAAAGAGCATATCAATTGACAAGAGAGAAATGTCAACAAAATTGAAAGGATAGTATGCATTCCATTCAAGAGAGATGAGAAGTGTTTCATTTATCTCATCCTCAAGGTTGAAGATATAAAATAAATATTATAGAAATAACTCAAGAGAGGTGAGAAGTGGTTCACTTATCTCATCCTCCAGTTCGGACTGGGTCCTTCAAGTGCCAATTGAACTCGTTGAGCTGCATTTTCTTCTAATAAAGTTGCTATATGCAATACTTTTATTTCTGTTGCAAAATGGATGGATGGGCTCCACCATTAACTTTGTTGGTTTACATATCATGATTTTGTATTTGCACGGATCTGCCAAATCTTAGCAGGTCGTCCCACTACTCTTCATTAATTTGGCTCTAACAAATATTACGAGATGACTTTTCAATGTCGATCGATAGCCTTTGAAGCTGATATGATCTTGGCTGCTTTTCACGTTACTATATCGACCAATAGGCCATTAATGTGATTGCAGACATTCACATCTTCACCACTTCATTTTTCTTAAGTGCTGCAATATCATGAGATCACCAAACAAAGCTTTATACAGAAATGGGAGGAAGTATTGCTACCTGTAAGAACCCGCACCGTTAATTAAGGTATTTAATTAATTAATTATGCAAAATTAGGAAATGATTCCATAATTGACCCTAATAATTATTATGAGGCTTTAATAATTATAGTAAGTGAGTAATAATGCTGAGAGTCGCTTTTCGGAAGAAAAGTGCAGATAACGGTTCTGCTAGTCAGTATAAATGCGTACCGAAAAAGTATCCCGAAAAATTAATGTAAGTGCATGATAATTACTAGAATAATATGTAGGACTTTTAAAACGAGTTTCAAGTCCAGATAATGAGAACTGGTGCTAGAAACCGGTACTGGCTTGGAAAAGCGCGTACCGGAAAGGTGCTCAGAAAATTATAAGAAAAATATGTTAAATCTTAGAAAATTATGTAGTTTCATAATCCAAAGTTTGGGATTAAAATGCTAAGCGTAGCAATTAAAGTTAATACTGTGTGTTTAAGTGCGTTTGGGCTATAAATACTCTTATTAAGGGCACATTGCCCTAGATACCAGATTATGCTACATGAGTTGTGTTGGTGGCTGACCAGAAACACAGCCTTCGGGTTTTCTCCTTCCTTTTCTTGAGGTTCAAGGCCTTTTCTTCCTTGATTCTTCACTTTTTTTCTTGTAAACACATTGGGTGAGTGTGAACAATCCTTGTGAGTGAGAAAGAGACTTCATTCTGAGTTTGGCTTCTGTCTTGAGAGGGTGAGCTTGTTGTTTTCACGTTTTGGGAAGGAGGGAGCTTTCCTTAGGTGTTTTGAAGCTTCAAGGAGCTTCCTTGTTGTGTAAAAGAACCACCTTTGTGCACCATTTTCGTGTGCAGAGAGAGACAGAACCTTGGAGTGACCTTTTGAGCTCCAAGACCGCCTCTTGTTGGCTGATTGACTTTGGTAAGCCTTGTCACCCTTGGTCTTGAGTCTTTGAACTTAAAAATGAAAGTTTGATGCATGTTAAGGCTTAAAGATGATAACTTGTTGTTGAGTAATGTTGAACACACCAAGAAATGCATGTTTAGGTGCTTTAAATCGGTAAAAACCCAACCTTGGAAGGATATCTTCACGAAATGCAGTTTCTGCATTCTGTCGTGAAATATCCGGATACGTTCCCGAACAATATCCGGATATTGGATATCCGGATATGGGATTTGGACATCCGGATATTAGATATCCGGATATGGGATTCTGGATATCCGGATGGTCCCGAGGAATATCCGGATATTCTGGGATTTCGTAGAACAGTAGCTGTGCTGTGTGTACAGTAGACTATTGGGGGTTTGTGGACCCTAGATTGATGAAGTTGAACTTCTGTAATTAATGAACTAAGTCAGAATCGTTGTGATTAAGGACTTATGGCTTGGTATGGAGCCTTAAGACGTAAAACGTAAGGAGAGGCGTTGTCTTTAAGTTATATGCTTGTGTTGCATTATTATTGATATAGTATTGGTCCATATAACAGATTGTGAATCTGCTGTGTTTGGACTTTGAGCTGTGGACTCTTGGCTTTTGGAGTTAGCTTGCAAGGTAAGCTTTCGTGTCCTCGGTTTAGCCATGTTGTGGTTCCACCATGTCCCATGGGGGTATGGTTTATGCATGCTGTGTACATGCTTTTGGATATTTGATATGTTGATTGAACTTTACATGTAATGGCTTTTAATATGCATGTGTTGTTTCATCTTGACGGGAAGCCTGAGTATGTAGCGCCATACAAGACGGTGTACCGGGGTGAATGCAAGTGGTACTTGCACGGTGTGTAGGTGATAGACGTATACCTGCACTGTCTCTGGCCAGTAGATTAGTATTGACACACATGACATGATTATCTGCTGCATTGCATTGTTTTAGAAATGATAAATGATAAACTGTTTTTGAACTTATATTGCACATGTAAGTGAGCTTGGGGTGGAAGATCCTTAAGGACTCACTGACTTACTGAGATTTCTAGATTAGAGATCTTACCCCACATTCGGGGAATGCTTATTTCAGGATCAGGTAGTATGGGTACTGATGCCTCAGGCGGCGGGAGGCCGGAGCTTAGCTGATTTTGTTGTTTCTGCTTATTTGTTAGCCTGACTGGATTTAGATGCTGTTTATGCTTTCCGTTATTTATGATATGATGTTGTTGAGACTGATGTTGGGCATGTTGCCTTATTTGAGTGAGCATGGGGATTGTCCATGACACTTTCTGTTAGTACTTGTAGTTTGGAGTTGTATAAACTGTTAGATGGTCCGGTCTACATTGTTGTAGTTCCGTGACTAGAGCCACCATTATATTATCTATGTTATGAGGTATTTCAGTTAGCTGTTTTATTGCAATTGCATACAGGCGATGTTTTATTAATTGATTATTAAGCAAGTTGGTAATGTTAATGGCATCATAATTGAAAAGAAAAAGTAATTCCGCATTTTAATTAAGCGCAGCTTAATACGATATTGTGATAACATTACCAGATATATACGGGGTGTTACATTTATGGTATCAGAGAAATGGTTCGAGGGAAAAGCTTGTATGTATTGCAATTGCTAGGTTGTTTGGTTGTGTCTGTCTTTGTGTTTACTCCGTCGAATTTTATTATGATGATGTATATGTGATCACATTGCGTGGGCCTGATCAACTCTTAATTTGTGTAACTTGTGCAGAGTCATGGTAAGGTCCGGGAGAACACGAGAGACTTCTGAGGATCAATCCGATCCTATCCTGACTGCATTGGCTGAGATGCAGGCGGCTAGGTTAGCCGATCAGGAGGCCGCTAGAGTGGCCAACGCGGCAATGATGGAAGCTGTTCGCGAGGCGAACCGGATAGCCGCAGCTGAGGTTCGTGAAGCGAACCGAAGGACCACTGAGGAAGTCCTCGAGGCGAACAGGATGGCGAACATGACAATGATGAGAGTCATGTTGAAGGAGATGAGAGCTGGTCCTGCTATTGGCCAGGCTCCACCACCACCGCCACCGCCTCCACCTAGTGTTCAGGAGGAGAGCCATAGTCACATCGGCAGTGCTACTCATGCCGCTGAGACAGGGGAGCCCCTTGTGCGGATTGCTGAGGATCGTGATGTGATCGATCGCCGGCTGAATGCTTTTAGGAAGCATAAGCCACCTGTGTTTGAGGGGTCTTTGGATCCTATTGCTGCTGCGAGATGGCTAGAGTCGCTGGACAAGATCTTTCGGGTTATGCAGTGTACAGACCCACAGAAGCTGATGTTCTCGACTTACATGCTGGAGGGCGATGCCCATGAGTGGTGGACGCACACCTCTCGTGCTTTTGAGAGGCAGGGTCGTGTCATGACGTGGCCATTCTTTGAGGAGTGCTTTCTGGGCCGATACTTTCCCTATGATGCGCAGGAGAGGAAGCAGGGAGAGTTTGATCGTTTGGTACAGGGCTCGATGTCTGTTGATGAGTACCTGGCTAAGTTTAATGAGCTAGTGAAGTTTGCACACTTCCGGATGGTTCCTCCTACTCCGGTTTTTCTGGCAGCTAAGTTCCGCAGGGGACTTAGTGAGGTGATTGCTGAGCATCTTGCTGGTGCTGCTTCGAGGGACTTTGGTACACTGGTTCAGCAGTGTAAGGACATCGAGGATGTTTGTGTGGCAAGCAAGGCCAAGAGGGCCAAGGTTGAGGAGAGCAAGGGAACAGGTGGTTCCACTCCTGCTCCTACTTCTTGGAAGGACAAGAGGTTTGCTGATAAGGGCAAGGGAAAGCAGTTAGCGACTAGGCAGGCGCCTGGTCAGTTCAAGAGAGCTGTTTCACAGCAGGGGAGTTCTGCTAGGCCTCATACCACTCCGAGATGTTCAGGATGTGGGAAGGAGCATGTGGGACGCTGTGCTACGGGGCAGTTGTTGTGCTTCAAGTGTGGCAAGGAGGGCCACTTCTCTAGAGATTGTCCGTCGTCGACGGCGAGAGCTACAGCTGTTCAGGAAGTTCCTTTACAGATGGTTTCGATGGCATCTTCTTCGGCACCTGCAATGCCACCTTCTGTCGGGAGAGTGTATACACTAGATAGGAAGCAGTCGGACCGCGCTCCAAACCTTGTCAAAGGTACTGTGTCCATTGGTGATTCTTTTGTGGATACTATCTTTGATTCTGGGGCTACTCATTCGTTTGTTGCTACCCCGGTTGCTTTGGGGCTTGAGTTGCCCAGTGTTGTGCTTTCTCCACCGTTGCGGGTGACTACCGCCACCGGAGAGAATTGTGATTCTACTACTGTACATTGCGATGTAGCGTTTCAGTGGGATGGCCGTGAGTTCTCGGTAGATCTGATAGGATTGCCGATGGCCAATCTTGAGATTATTCTGGGCATGGATTGGTTGTCTAGAAACTGTGCTTTGATTGATTGTTGTGCAAAGCGAGTAGTGATGTCTCCGTGTGATTCCACAGCTAGTTCCTCGCCATACATTTCACTGCTGCAGGCCAGGAGAGCGCTGCAAGCAGGGGCATTGGGTTATGTCATGTTGGGTGGTTTGGTGAGTGGGACACAGGAGGATATCACTGGCATTCCTGTGGTGGGGGAGTTCCTTGAGGTGTTTCCTGAGGAGATTCCTGAGTTTCCGCCACAGCGGGAGATAGAGTTCTCCATTGACTTGTTGCCCGGTGTGGGGCCGATTTCTTTAGCTCCTTATCGAATGTCGCCACCGGAGTTGGCTGAGCTTAAGAAGCATATTGAGGATATTTCGGCGAAAGATTTCATTAGACCGAGTGTGTCTCCTTGGGGAGCACCGGTTATCTTTGTGAAGAAGAAGGACGGGACAATGCGATTGTGCACCGACTACAGGCAGTTGAACAAGGTGACAATCAAGAACAAGTATCCCCTTCCTCGGATTGATGATCTGTTGGATCAGCTCAGGGGTGCTTGTGTGTATTCTAAGATTGATCTCCGGTCCGGATACCATCAGATTCGGGTGAAGCCGGAGGATGTCCCGAAGATCGCGTTTCGTTCGAGATACGATCATTTTGAGTATTTGGTGATTCCGTTTGGACTCACAAATGCGCCGGCAGTGTTCATGGATTACATGAACAGGATTTTCAAGCCATATCTGGATCAGTTTGTGATTGTCTTCATTGATGATATTCTGATCTACTCCAAGACTGAGGAGGAACATGCAGAGCATCTGAGGATAGTTCTGCAAGTGCTGAAGGAGAAAAAGCTTTATGCTAAACCTTCCAAGTGTGAGTTTTGGCTCAAATCAGTCAAGTTTCTGGGGCATGTGATTTCAGCAGATGGAGTTGCAGTGGATCCCAACAAGATTGAGGCCGTGTTGGATTGGGAGAGGCCCAAGACAGCTACGGAGGTGAGGAGCTTCTTAGGTTTGGCAGGTTACTATCGGAGGTTCATCAAGGGTTTTTCCACAATGGTTCTCCCTTTGACTCGTCTTACCCGAAAGGAGACTCCATTTGTGTGGACTCACGAGTGTGAGGCGTGCTTCCAGGAGTTGAAGGAGAGATTGACTTCTTCACCTGTGTTGATCTTTCCTGAGCCTGAGGAGCAGTTTGAGCTTTACTGTGATGCTTCTGGAAAGGGGCTGGGCTGTGTGCTGATGCAGTCTGGTAGAGCTGTTGCTTTTGCTTCGAGGCAGTTGAAGCCTCATGAGGAGAACTACCCGACTCATGATTTGGAATTGGCTGCGATTGTGTTTGCTTTCAAGATTTGGAGGCATTATCTTTTTGGTTTGAGGTTTGAGGTATTCAGTGACCACAAGAGTTTGAAGTACCTGTTCGACCAGAAGGAGTTGAACATGAGGCAGAGGAGATGGATGGAGTTCATAAAGGACTACGACTTTGAGCTAAGGTATCATCCTGGCAAGGCCAATGTGGTAGCCGATGCTTTGAGTCGGAAATCCAGTAGTTCATCCAGTTTGCTACTTGGTAACTTCGATGTGGTTGAGAAGTTTCGCCACTTGGCAGTGACCGCTCCGTGTGCGAGCGTACTTCTCGGGTTGGAAGCATCTGATGTTGTGATCGAGCTGCTTGAAAAGATCAAAGAGGCACAGGTTCAGAGAGAGTGTCTGGATTATGTGAAGAACCAAGACGATGTGTCTTGGAGTGATGATGGATTGCTTTTGTTCCAGCGGAGGATTGTGGTTCCTCGAGGTCCGTTGACAGAAGAGGTTATGGCAGAAGGCCATAAGGGTCAGTTTTCTATCCACCCTGGTGCTACTAAGATGTATCAAGACTTGAAGAAGAACTTCTGGTGGTCGGGCATGAAGAAAGATGTTGCCATCTTTGTGTCCAAGTGTTTGGTTTGCCAGAAAGTGAAGATTGAACACCAGAAGCCGTCTGGTAAACTTCAACCTCTTGAGATTCCAGAGTGGAAATGGGAGAGCATTTCCATGGACTTCGTTGTGGGTCTGCCGAAGACTCAGGTTGGCTGTGACTCGATATGGGTCATTATGGACAGACTGACGAAGTCTGCCCATTTTCTTCCAGTGAAGGTGAGCTTCACTACAAAGCAGTTGGCCAGACTGTATGTTCGCGAGATTGTGAGGCTTCACGGGGTGCCCGTGAGTATCATCAGTGATAGGGACCCGAAGTTCACATCTCGGTTCTGGGAGGCGCTGCAGGGAGCTTTTGGTACACAGTTGAGATTGAGTACCGCCTATCACCCTCAGACTATTGGACAGACTGAGCGGACTATCCAGACCTTGGAGGACATGTTGCGGGCTTGCACGTTGGAGCAGGGCTCGGCATGGGATAGGTACCTTCCATTGGTCGAGTTTTCGTATAACAACAGTTTTCATGCTAGCCTGGGCATGGCACCCTACGAGGCGCTCTACGGTAGGAGGTGTCGTACACCTACCTGCTGGTCGGAGGTTGGGGATCGTGAGTTGTTTGGCTTGGATTTTGTCCAAGATACCACCCTGCAGATCCAGATGATCAGGGAAAAGCTGAAGCAGGCGCAGAATCGTCAGAAGAGCTACTACGATGTCAAGCATCGTCGAATGGAGTTCAGTGAGGGTGAGCACGTGTTTGTGAGACTTTCACCTGTCACCGGTGTTGTACGGGCACTCGGAGTGAGGAAGCTGAGCCCGCGGTTTATTGGGCCATACCAGATTCTTGGTAGAGTATGACCTGTTGCCTACCGGCTTGCCTTGCCTCCGAGCCTGGCCAACATCCACGACGTGTTTCACGTGTCTCAGCTTCGGAGGTACATAGCAGATCCTTCGCACGTAGTGCAACCGGATGATGTGGAAGTTCAGGAGAACTTAAAGACTCCCGTCGGACCACTAAAGATTCTCGATCGTGGCGAGAAGCAGCTGATGAGCAAGATCATTCCGATGGTCAAGGTGCAGTGGACCGGAAGGACCCCTGAGGAGTGTACTTGGGAGCGTGAGGACGAGTTTCTCCGGCAGTACCCCGAGTTTCGACCAGGTATGTTTCTGATTTTGAGGTCAAAATCCTAAAAAGGTGGGGTGAATGTAAGAACCCGCACCGTTAATTAAGGTATTTAATAAATTTATTATGCAAAATTAGGAAATGATTCCATAATTGACCCTAATAATTATTATTAGACTTTAATAATTATAGTAAGTGAGTAATAATGCTGAGAGTCGCTTTTCGGAAGAAAAGTGCAGATACCGGTTCTGCTAGTCGGTATAAATGCGTACCGAAAAAGTATCCCGGAAAATTAATGTAAGTACATGATAATTACTAGAATAATATGTAGGACTTGTAAAACGAGTTTCAAGTCCAGATAATGAGAACTGGTGCTAGAAACCGGTACTGGCTTGGAAAAGCGCGTACCGGAAAGGTGCTCAGAAAATTATAAGAAAAATATGTTAAATCTTAGAAAATTATGTAGTTTCATAATCCAAAATTTGGGATTAAAATGCTAAGCGTAGCAACTAAAGTTAATACTGTGTGTTTAAGTGCGTTTGGGCTATAAATACCCTTATTAAGGGCACATTGCCCTAGATACCAGATTTTGCTACTTGAGTTGTGTTGGTGGCTGACCAGAAACACAGCCTTTGGGTTTTCTCCTTCCTTTTCTTGAGGTTCAAGGCCTTTTCTTCCTTGATTCTTCACTTTTTTTCTTGTAAACACATTGGGTGAGTGTGAACAATCCTTGTGAGTGAGAAAGAGACTTCATTCTGAGTTTGGCTTCTGTCTTGAGAGGGTGAGCTTGTTGTTTTCACGTTTTGGGAAGGAGGGAGCTTTCCTTAGGTGTTTTGAAGCTTCAAGGAGCTTCCTTGTTGTGTAAAAGAACCACCTTTGTGCACCATTTTCGTGTGCAGAGAGAGACAGAACCTTGGAGTGACCTTTTAAGCTCCAAGAGCACCTCTTGTTGGCTGATTGAGCTTTGGTAAGCCTTGTCACCTTTGGTCTTGAGTCTTTGAACTTAAAAATGAAAGCTTGATGCATGTTAAGGCTTAAAGATGATAACTTGTTGTTGAGTAATGTTGAACACACCAAGAAATGCATGTTTAGGTGCTTTAAATCGGTAAAAACCCAACCTTGGAAGGATATCTTCACGAAATGCAGTTTCTGCATTCTGTCGTGAAATATCCGGATACGTGCCCGAACAATATCCGGATATTGGATATCCGGATATGGGATTTGGACATCCGGATATTAGATATCCGGATATGGGATTCTGGATATCCGGATATTGCATATCCGGATATGTCCAGTAAGATATCCGGATATGGAATATCTGGATATGGTCCCGAGGAATATCCGGATATTCTGGGATTTCGTAGAACAGTAGCTGTGCTGTGTGTACAGTAGACTATTGGGGGTTTGTGGACCCTAGATTGATGAAGTTGAACTTCTGTAATTAATGAACTAAGTCAGAATCGTTGTGATTAAGGACTTATGGCTTGGTATGGAGCCTTAAGACGTAAAACGTAAGGAGAGGCGTTGTCTTTAAGTTATATGCTTGTGTTGCATTATTATTGATATAGTATTGGTCCATATAACAGATTGTGAATCTGCTGTGTTTGGACTTTGAGCTGTGGACTCTTGGCTTTTGGAGTTAGCTTGCAAGGTAAGCTTTCGTGTCCTCGGTTTAGCCATGTTGTGGTTCCACCATGTCCCATGGGGGTATGGTTTATGCATGCTGTGTACATGCTTTTGGATATTTGATATGTTGATTGAACTTTACATGTAATGGCTTTTAATATGCATGTGTTGTTTCATCTTGACGGGAAGCCTGAGTATGTAGCGCCATACAAGACGGTGTACCGGGGTGAATGCAAGTGGTACTTGCACGGTGTGTAGGTGATAGACGTATACCTGCACTGTCTCTGGCCAGTAGATTAGTATTGACACACATGACATGATTATCTGCTGCATTGCATTGTTTTAGAAATGATAAATGATAAACTGTTTTTGAACTTATATTGCACATGTAAGTGAGCTTGGGGTGGAAGATCCTTAAGGACTCACTGACTTACTGAGATTTCTAGATTAGAGATCTTACCCCACATTCGGGGAATGCTTATTTCAGGATCAGGTAGTATGGGTACTGATGCCTCAGGCGGCGGGAGGCCGGAGCTTAGCTGATTTTGTTGTTTCTGCTTATTTGTTAGCCTGACTGGATTTGGATGCTGTTTATGCTTTCCGTTATTTATGATATGATGTTGTTGAGACTGATGTTGGGCATGTTGCCTTATTTGAGTGAGCATGGGGATTGTCTATGACACTTTCTGTTAGTACTTGTAGTTTGGAGTTGTATAAACTGTTAGATGGTCCGGTCTACATTGTTGTAGTTCCGTGACTAGAGCCACCATTATATTATCTATGTTATGAGGTATTTCAGTTAGCTGTTTTATTGCAATTGCATACAGGCGATGTTTTATTAATTGATTATTAAGCAAGTTGGTAATGTTAATGGCATCATAATTGAAAAGAAAAAGTAATTCCGTATTTTAATTAAGCGCAGCTTAATACGATATTGTGATAACATTACCGGATATATACGGGGCGTTGCACTACCCTCAACAGGTTATACAGCTTTGTCCAAGAGTAAGGACCAAGAAATAATGATTAAGGTGAAGAACAAGAACAAATAATTTACATTATATAATCATTGTTCAATTCTCACATCAACCACAAAATAAAAACGAACAACCACTAATAACCAAGCAGAAGCAGTCATATAGTCAGCCCTTGCCACAAAGATAACTTAATATTATCGACAAGAGCAGTAGTTTGTAAAATATTATCAGTAGTTTGAGAGAATGTACCTCAAATTGGTGTGGGTGACTTGGTTCCCTCAGTTCAGCGATTACATATAGAAGAAAGACGTACCTCAATTTGAGTGAACCGACCTTATAGAATGAAATGGTGCACTGTCATTCTTATAATTTTTTGGCATATCTTGCAAGAAGCCATTTGGGTCCTCTGGGTCATCATTATTGAGGATGCTCTTTATTCTTTAATATTATTGTTGTAGGAATGATTCTCGTTCTCGAACTTGTTTTTGGCATTGAACACGGACGTGTCTATTGCCATAGGTTACACCATCGCGAATTTGATCCTACTCCTGAGCGATGATGAGCTGATGGCACTTCGGATATTTTGAATTCCCAAAACAAATTGAAATCAGAACCAAGTTCTGATTTGTTTAGCCTTCACGGCACGAGCATAAGGAAACAGCCTGTTATGTACTCGATCACTACTCACGGATTCGATTTCGTTGTCGCTTACGTTCAAATCTGCATCATTTTTCCATCTTGTCATGTTTTTCCTTTGACTGTTTTGGCTTCATCTCCGTCATCTTCTTAGCAAAGAAACTACCCTTTGCCATTTTCGTTTTCTTGATCGTTTTGGTCATGGAGAACCATTCGTTTGACCATATACTTGGAAGGATGTTTACATGTATACCTTAGGAAGCCCCATGTATCTAATATCAGATCAGAGTAACTTTCTAAGAATATCTCCAAATCCATCCGGGTTGGCGATGACGGGTTAGCTTGTGGCTTCAAATTGTTCCTAGAGGGAAAAGTGAACCAGTAAAAGTTCCAAACGAATCGAACATGCATAGTACGCCATGTCCGAACTGTATTCATATCGTTTGGCATGAGTCCAATTGCAGGAAAAAATATCCTTCAATTTAAGGGTTCAATAACTCCCGTGTTGCCTGCAAAGATGATTCCCATATGCCAAGTTGGGTGGACCTGAGAATCTTTTTGTGGCAGCAACCCGGCCAATATGCCAAGTTAGGCAAAGGTGGCATGGAGCACCAACCCTGCAAAGATAGTTTCCTGCATAGAAAACATAGCTAACAAACCCGTTGCTATATTGTCTTCTAATATTAATATAATGGACAAATTAAGACTATATAAAGGAAAGAAGACTTATCTTTTTGCTTGATTTGGTCCTACAAAAATGGTACTGCAGTGGCAACTCCACGGGTAGAAAACCGCATTTGTTAGTGCACAATATATCAAAAGAAAAGACACGTGGATTATATATTTATGCAGTAGCGCCAATTGATGTAGCACTGCATTGGCCATTTTCTTCGTGGATTTCAAACCCAAGTTCACATGATTGCTCCTGATTTGTCTGTATGTGGCTGTCGTGGAGTTCCTCTGGCCGATTTGATTTGGAACTCCAAGATGCCACTAAATTCATGAGCTAGCATGGCGCTACATGGAACTCCAATAAAAGTCACTTGGATTATATATTTATGTTAGGATGTAAGAACATGCACCGGTAATTAAGGTATTTAGTTAATTAATTATATGAAAATAGAAAATGATTCCGTAATTGACCCTAATAATTATTAAGAGGCTTTAATAATTATGGTAAGTGATTAAGAATGCTGAAAGTCGCTTTTCGGAAGAAAAATGCAGATACCGGTTCTGCTAGTCGGTATAAATGCGTATCGAAAAAATATCCCGAAAAATTAATGTAAGTGCATGATAATTACTAGAATAATATGTAGGACTTGTAAAACGAGTTTCAAGTCCAAATAATGAGAACTGAGGCCAGAAACTGATACTGGTTATGAAAAGCGCGTACCAGAAAAGTGCTCAGAAAATTATAAAAAAAATATGATAATTCTTGGAAAAATGTGTAGTTTCAGAATCCAAAGTTTGGGATTAAAATGCTAAACGTGACAATTAAAGTTAATACTGTGTGCTTAAGTGAGTTTTGGCTATAAATACTCTCATTATGGGCACAAAACCCTAGGACCAGAATTCTCTACGTGACTCACTTGGTGGCTAAGTGTTGGCTACTGTTCCATTGCCTTCCCTTCATCATTTCTTGAGCTTGTGGCCATTTCCTTCACAAACTCTTCTCCTAAACACTTGGTGTGAGTGAGGATCACCATTGGGAGTGTGTTGGTGGTCTTGTTTCTGAGTTGTGAAGTCAGTGTGAGGGAGGTTTGGTTGTTGACTTGTTGGTTTTGGGTTGAGAGAAGCTTGGTTTTGGTTTTTGGAGGTCCAAGTGGTGACCTTTTGTGTTAAAGAACCTACCTTTGTGATGCTATTTTCGTGCACATCTTTGAGTCAGACTTGAGGGGCTGTGTTGAGCTCCAAGAGCATCTCCATCCTCTGTTTTTGAGTTGTGGTATGATCACCAACCTTTAACTTGAGTTTTAAGGCTTAAAAATGGAAGCTTGATGCATGTTAAGGCTAAAAGATGATAACTTGTTGTTGGGTAATGCTTAACACACCTAGAAATGCATGTTTAAGTGTTTAAAATCGGTAAAAACCCAATCTTGGAAGGATATCTTCACGAAATGCAGTTTCTGCATTCTGTCGTGAAATATCCGGATATTTGCCCGTGAAATATCCGGATATTGGATATTCGGATATGGTGATTTGGATATCCGGATATGGGAATTTGTATATCCGGATATTACATACCCGGATATGGACAGTGAGATATCCGGATATTGCATATCCGGATATGTCCCCGTGGAATATCCGGATTTTCTGGGATTTCGTAGAACAGTAGCTGTGCTGTGTGTACAGTAGGCTATTGGGGGTTTGCGGACCCTAGATTGATGAAGTTGAACTTCTGTAATTAGTGGACTAAGCCAGAATCATGTGATTAAGGGCTTGTAGCTTTGTTAGAAGCTTTAAGACATAAAACGTAATGAAAAGGCGTTGTCTTTAATTTTTATGCATGTGGTACATATTTATTGATTTATATTTGGTCCATATCAGATTGTGATCTGCTGTGATTGGACTTTGAGCTTGTGGCATTGGATAGCTAGCTTAGAGGTAAGCTTTCGTGTCCTCGGTTTAGCCATGTTGTGGTTCCACCATGTCCCATGGGGGTATGGTTATATGCATGCTGTGTTACATGCTTTTGATGTTTTGGAAATGCTGTTGAGCTATTGTATGTTAGTGCCTTGTTGATATGCATGGAGATGTTCCACCTATACGGTAAGCCTGAGTATATAGAACATACAATAGGGTAAGGCTGTGGGTGAGGTGCAAGCGGTGTTCCTTGTACTACATGTAGGAGATAGACGTATTCCTACATTTCTCTGGCCAGTAGATAGTGATAAACACACATGCCATAAATATCTGTTGCACTACATAGTTTTGGAACTGATAATGATATAAATACTTTTAGAACTTATATTGCACATGTAAGTGAGCTTGGGGTGGAAGATCCTTGAGGACCCCTTGTCTTACTGAGATTTCTTGTTTAGAGATCTCACCCCACGTTTGGGGAATGCTTATTTCAGGCTCAGGTAGTGTTGAGACCTCAGGCGGCAGGAGGCCGGAGCTGAGTTAGATTTGCTGTTATTTATGCTGACATGTTGGATGCTGGATTTGCATGCTGCTTATATGCTTATAGCTTCAGTTTATGTTATGGAGTTTTATGTTTATCTTGTTGAGACTATGTTTATTTGGTGAGCATGGGGATTGTCCATGACACATAGCGTTGTTATGTCTCGTTTATGTCTTGAGTCTTTTGGAGTTGTAATAATGTATCAGGATATTGTCCGGATTACGAGATGTAATGCCGTAATTTAGATACACACTTTATTTATATATTGAGGTATTTCAGTAGATGTCTTATTGCAATTTACATACATGCGATATTTTATGAAATTAATTAAGTAATCAAGATGGTAATTGATAATAACGTCATAATTGAAAAGAAAAAGAATATTTCGCATTTTTAATTAAGCACCGCTTAATACGATGTAATGATAACACTACCGGATATATACCGGGTGTTACACTACGACATATAGTCAAGTTTTCCTTTGACCTTATTTTGGGCCTTTATAATCGAATCTTTGAATTCTCTTCCCTGAATACTTGTCCCAGCAATTGATATATGTGGATTCTCATGCACGTTCACATTCCCATGGTTCTACTTCTTTGCATTGTTGTTGGGGTTGCCCTTATTAATATTCACGGCCATTGTGCTAGTCACCACATCTTGCACCTGGTTAAAGGATTGATTCGCCATTGGGTGAGCAATCTGCTTATTATCATTTCCTTATCATCGTCGGGATTCGATGTATTACTGGGTATCACAACCGAATGAATAGGCCTCTTTTGTTTAGAGGCAACGACATACAGGTTGGAGACATCTGCATTTTCTTTTGAAAAGAAAAATGTGGTACATGTATATCATATAGGTCTTTATATGCAACAAATAATGTCAGTAGCATATAATAATAGAAAATAATTCAACAAGCTAGCATGCTATCAAGAGGGGGTCTTTATATGCATCTCTTTTGTCAGCACCCTCATAATGCCATATAGCAAAAATATGAGCACCGGATAATGTGATTAATATCCGAGTATTTTGAAATGCATAAATAAATAAGATGGAAGATTCCTAGTTTGTGTTTATCACATTGAGGATGTCAAACTATTGTTGCTCATCCGGGATGTCAAGCGGCCATATTGATCATGTAGGGATCATGTAAATTTGTGCCAATCAAAGGCAAGATGCAATACGTGCTAAATGAAAAGCAAGATTCTCGTACCTTATATGTTTAGTTCATTTCCCTTTTCATGGTATTTTTAAGTGATCTGCACTTACTGCCATCATTGAAATAGAGAATGGGACATTCATATCCGGACTGGACCACTTGCACTAGTTGATGAGATCGCTGTTTCTTTTGTAAGAGCTCTAAGCTTTATTATGAAAGGTGCGGCCTTTATATGACACAGGCGCATGCACATCTGATCGAGTTACACTATTGGCAATGGTAATTTATTCAACCAGCTCAAGCATGGTTATGGGCCCGCCATTATCACATATAGCATTCACTTGTTATTATAACAATAGGACCATTGCATTAGACCTTCAAAATAGGTGACATGTTATCTGCATGAGACAGAGATACTGAAGGAGGAATTTCTTATCAGTGGGGTAAAGTTCCCAAGCGAATAAGAAATCAAATGCTTGTGACAAATGCAAATAATTGTATGATTATGCCACTATTGTATTCTCCAAAAGCAATATCCATTCATGTCTCCAAGCCGAACCAATCTGTAATCACAGAATGCGCATAACACGACAAGTACTATAGAGGGTCAAAGTTAGTGCACCGAACATAAAATCAAGCAAATAGCATCCTAAGTGATTTTGCTGTGTAACAGTGGATGGAAAAAGTAAATGAATTGAATTCATTTTATGGCAATTCAATGAATTGCCTTTTCCTTTCAATAAAAGATGCGCTAATTAATCAATCTGTAATCCTTGATTGATTTTCGTCTTTTTCCTTAAGTAGGCCCAGGGGATTTATTAATAAAATCAGCCATCAATTCAATCCCTTGGATTCAAATCAAATCTGAGATTGATTTCTTATAATAGTATTTTTTCCAATATTTAAAAAATGGATCTTTTCCTAAAATATTGGAATAGAATATTAAAAAGGTGGATTTTTTTATCATATATCGATATGAAATGTTAAAAAGCACTACAAGAAAACGGGCATTTAAAGGCGGAATTTCTGAGGCGGTCTATACTAAACCGTCTGCAAATCAAATAGCGAGGCGGTACGCGCGACCCTTTTTAGAAAGGACGTAAAAAAACTTCAATTGGAGGCTGTTATATAATAACCGCCTGAGATCAGGTATTACGGAAGGCGGCTTTATTGGAATTTGGAGACGGTTTATATTTGAGATATAAAATAATACATGAAAATATGAACTTTAACTATTATCTTTCCCCGTTTTCACTCTTTCCCCCTTTTTCACTCTTTCCTACGTTCTTTATTCCCAAAATTAACTATTCCCCATTTTCACTCTTTCACTTTCCCCTTTGTACAGAATTTTTCACTCCGTCCTTTCAGTCTCCCGCCACACACCTTTTCATCTCTTTCATTGTTCCACAGTTTTTCTGTTCTTTCTCTTCCACTGTTCAATGGCTTACACCCTTCAGAGTCAAGTTTAGGTTTAAAGGTTAGGTATTTATCGCCATTTACTCTTCATTGTGTCTCTAAAGTTTAAGTTTTTCTCAGGATTTACTCTTCATCAACGACTTACACCTTCACTGTGTCTCTAAACTTTAGTAGACTTTCATTCGTTGCTATGGTGGTGTCGTCATTCAAAGTTGAAATCACTTGGAGGTAGTGAACAGTGAAGAATACGTTCAAGGAAGCATAACCCGCCGAACTGAAACTTGGTGAGTCATCAATGTACTACTCCCATTCATTACAAAATGCACAATGCATGGGTGTTCTTTTCTGATTTTTTATTTCTGATTTTCATTACAAAATGCAAACTGGGGTTTTCTTTTCTTTACTTTCCATTTTTTATCTATATCGAACACAGATCACTACCAAGGTGGCTCCTTTATTGTAGCAACCCTCATTGATTTATTTATTTATATTTTCCAGCATAATGCATGAAGATCTTTCGAACTGATATTCAACTTTCGTGATTTCTTTTTTCTTTATCTGTTTGGGATGTCCTATTTTAGAATGTCAGTTTTGATTTTGATTTTTTTTTTTTTAGATATCCTCTTAATTGAACCAACAATTCTTTATTTTTTTATTTTTTTTCGAGGCTTGAGTCGTTTTGATTTAAACATTTCAATTTTGTTGAACCCTGCACCGCATAACAATCATTTAATGTTATAAGCCATGTTTTCTCTTTTATTGAAGTGAATGTTACTGGATATTTTGATGATGCATAATATCAATTGATTATCTAATAACACAGACACACACAGACACAGATATATGTTTCTCGTGAAATGTTGCAGAGCAATTTTAAGGTTTGTGTAAAAAATTTGTTTACATTTTAATGCGACTTTCATGATTTTAGCAGCCCTTCTTTTGTTGGTCCAACTTAGTGTGAAGATAGCTTTGATTTAAAGCATATTGATAAACTGACCTTGTACCTTTCAATTTAGATTTTGAAAATAATGTGGGAAATTGCATTATAAGCCGTCAAAGCACATTGATTCAGCTTTCACAGATTAGACTGCTTTTGTTAGTTTTGGAGTTAAGTTATAATATTTCATTATAAGTTTTGTCGTGTGAGAGCGAGAAAAATACTATAGAGACATTTTGCTTCTTGAGTTACATAGATCCAACTCCAAGCACCCTCTTAACCCAAACGCTGAACCCTTCTATATGGTACCAAGGCAACTATTTTTTTTCCATAACAACACACACTGATTTTTCCTTCCACTTCATGTAGCTTTGGGTTTTATCCTCTAAATCGGTTGGTGAACAAGGCAACCTTGGAGCCTACTCATGTATTACTAACTAAGTACCAATTTTTTCAGATTGTATATTTTAGGTGTTGAATATGTTACATGTTGACTTTAATTTTTTTGTTTTTATTTCAAGGTTGAAAACTACATATCTTTTGATTCATAAAAGCATATAAATAAGTTACCTTGTTGATAGGTTGTGCATTTTAGTAAAGTTGAACACGCTGGTAGTAAAGTTGAAGAATGGTTCTAGTTAAGGATTATGAGTTCCCAAAAAATTCCTTTCTTAATAGAATCTTGAGTAGTATTCAGGTTCTTGTAGAAATTTCATGAGAGGAAGATTTAATTTGCCATATTCTTATAATTGTGTAAGCACATAACGGAAATAATCTTCTAACATTATGGGTTTTCTTAGATTGCTTGGAATATTGAAGAGAAAGAAGAGTTAACAACAACCCAGATTGTATAGTTATTCTGTTCATTGTTTTGCACGGTACGCCTCTTTTTTCTTCTTCCTCAACCTCTATTTCTGCCCTTCAACAAACAAAAATGTTGTCTAGATTTGTCAGAATTGGTGGACAATGAGATAATGGGTTTAAAACTTTAAATTCCTAAATATAGATT
This sequence comes from Gastrolobium bilobum, assembly GCF_033153095.1. Taxonomy (NCBI): domain Eukaryota; kingdom Viridiplantae; phylum Streptophyta; class Magnoliopsida; order Fabales; family Fabaceae; genus Gastrolobium; species Gastrolobium bilobum. The sequence goes on from NW_026899912.1 coordinate 55,306, forward strand.
CAGTTGATGCCTTATTTTATAGATACAACTAGAAGGCAAATAGATGGTTTGGCTAGATTCTGTTTACTTACTAATGAACTACCTGCCATAGATGATGATGTTGCAGCTCAGGGTCATCTTCTACTACTGTTCCAACACCAGCTAAATACAACGCCCTCAAAGAAGAATTAGAAACTATAAAAGGCAAGATGGTAGAATTCGACGTGATGAAAGCGCATATGGCATTATTTATGCAAAATTTAGGAGCTCAACTACCATCTAATTTTTCTTTTAATCAGGTAAATATTGGTCAAATTCGTTTTCACTTGCAAAGGGATAAATTTCTTCTGGAATATAATTATTTATATGATTGTTATTGATTCCTTCAATTCTAGTCATTATGGTGATGTCATGAGCATTTTTCAATTGTGATTAGCAGTGAAGTGTTTCTCTTTGTGGAATATAAGTTTTTTTGAAGTTTGTCTTTTGTCTTTCCTTGTCCTCGACAAATATATCTATAGCAATGAGTAATCATATTATGGTGTCACTTTGTACTCTATTTCTGATACTGGTTTCTGGGTACTTGGGCTAATGTATGCTTTTTTTTTCTCATCTGCATTTGGTCAATTTCTGTTGTTTCTGATGCTAATGCAAGATGGTGCATTTGATTTTAAATATGCTAACTATATTGACAAAAGTTTCTGATGCTAATGCAGAATATCTTTTATTTGTACTTATTTTGTAAATTGTATGTGAAACTTGTAAAATGGCTAATGTACGTATTTTTCCATTGAATTAGGCTGCAGGCTTGCTCCGGGACTCAGAAGATCCTCCAATGGTAGTCATGACCCACATTGTGAAGAACCAAATTCATCACCTCATGCTCAACCTCCACCACCAGCACAAGAATGTTAAATTTTAAATTAGGATATCTATTTTAATGGAAATTCGTTTATGAATGGTTGTTAATTTTCTGGATTTTAAGCTCCTATGATATTTCTAGTTTTTTGTTTCCTGGATATTGAGTAGATGACATTGTGCATGGTTTTCTTATATGAATGGTTTTGCTTTTCTACATTTTTAATTGTTATGACATTTGTAGTTAAATTTAAATATGCACTTTTAGCTAAAAATGTTAGTTTATTACTCCTTGCATCAGTGTACGTATATTTACCTTTTCATAATTCAATGGATATTGTATGCTCAAATTTTTAAAATTTTAATTAGTTTTTTATTGGACATTGTACACTTTAACTGTAAGATAGTAAACCTCAACGAGAATAAAGAATGACTTAAAAAAGTAAATTTTTCTGAAAATAATTTTTACATAAATAAAATAATATTTTTTATAAACAAATTTGTGAATAATTGTAATAAATATATTTTATACAAAAAGCTGCAAAAAAAAAAAACCGACAAAATAATTTTTTAAATAAAATCGCGTAAATAACTACCTATTATAATTGCCAGAAAAAATGCCACATTTTCTCAATTGCAAGCGGTTATAAAAACCGTCTAAAAAAGATTTCAATATATATTAACATTTATGAAATCGCCTCCAGAACCGACTGAAAATGGAAACCAGAGGCGGTTTCAGAAACCGCCTTCAAATAATTAACAATATATTCCAGTCATATTTAAGGCGTCTGCAACCGTCTCAGTAATCGTCGGAGTATGATTTGGGCGGTTATTCCAGCGGTTTAGTCTAACCGTCCGTGAATGAAGTCCCGACTGTGTTAACTCCGACGATTCAATAACCGTCATTTGGAGAAAACAAAGGCGGTTTAAACCGCCTAATATGGAAAAAAACAACCGCCTGTATAGACCACTTTTCTTGTAGTGAAGGTGGATCATTTTTTTACTTTTTCATGTAAATTTAGAATTTAAAAGGAATGAGACTTAGCTTTTGCTCTTTACTTGATTTGTCCCCTTCTTTTTAACCTCGATCTCGTCTGGATCTCAGCAACAATCCTGATGACAGTGCTCGTCACGATCTTGATCTCGGATTCATCATGCTCGTTGAGATCGACTTTCATATCTCGGATTACGAACTCTGGTCCGCCTTGAGCTGTTGATGAGCTTTATTTTTGTCCTTTGCGCCCATCGTACTAGGATTTGGCTACGTCGGCTTTTGCGCCTTCACCATTATTGGGTGAGAATCAAAATTTATTGTTCCCCACAGACGGTGCCAATGTTACGATCTGATAGATCGTGAATGTCCAATCAGAGATTGGTATGTTAATGTAGGATCTGTTTGCCCTCCCTTAGGTACCTATATGAGAGGTACCCTAAAGATAAGCGGATCACTATGCACTATAATATAACGACATAGTCAAGGCGTGGGGTGTGTACACAGTGACAAGCTAAGAGAGAGGGTTTATAGTGTGTGTACCTTATTGGTTTAACCCCTTATTTATAGATGGGTTACCTGGCAGAAGTGGGCTTTTGGGCCTCTTAGGAGTATTGTGGGTCCTATTGTTGATCCATTGCTGTCGTAATAGGATTAATATAATTAAGGAATATTTCCTTAATTCCCTCTTAGCTGTTAGCCCTATTTGGACCTTCTAGAATGTGGGTCTTTGTCAGGTCCATAACAACTTCAGTTCACCAACAAGCTTGAGCCCTTGAAGTAAGCCTCACAGTTCAGCTTCCAAGGCAGAGCAGGAACCTATGTTGAAGGAGAAGCTATCCAATCTCCAGTGGAAGAGCAAATGAAACCACCACAGGAACCTTTATTAGTAGATAAGTTGAAGGCTCCATCAACAAAAAGTTTGATACAAGTCCAGTAGTCATGTTGCCCAATAACACCAGAGGAACTAGGAGAATCAAGCACACCTAAGAAGGGACCAGCAATACTGCTCTTCTTCATGTCAACCAGATATAACATAATTCTATGAATTGGATCTTGAGGCCTAGAAAACAGCTCATCATGTACTGTAGAGTTTCTCCATTGTCATAGAAAACAGTAAGTCACAAAAAACACTTCTTTACAAGAATGCTAGAAATTTGTTGAGAATTGTTGGAAAAGGTTGAGTTTAAACCACTCTAAGCCATCTGCAGCAAAGAAATTGGGGGGATCTTTCCAGCAAACCATCTCTCCCAAATATTCCTAGCAACTTTACAATCTCTAAGAGTATGGATAATTGTTTCTTGGCAAGCATAGCAAGAGGGGCAACGCAAATCCCCTCCACTCCAGTGACAAGTTATGATTCATACAGGAAGTTTGTTCAGGCAAGTCATCCATAAGAAGACTACTATTCTGAATGGCCCCTTCCGCTTCCAAATTGCAGACCAAATTTTATCCCTACCAGTGATAGAATCTGTTAGATTGCAATAGGCATTCTTCACAATAGATTTAATTGGACTGCTCCTCTTCCAATTGAGACAATCATTTGGATTACTAGAGATCGGAGGAGGAGTTGCTTTCATCTTGTTAAGTATAGAATCATCAAAAAAGTTTAAGAGATAATTCCATTTCCAATCACACACTTTGAATAACATATCAAAATTAGGGGGTTTAGCTAAAACAAGATCAAATAAGTTTCTTTGCCATCCTCCCCAATAGTCAGTCCAGAAAGAGATGGTTCTACCATTACCAACCACCCACTGTAGATGCTGGGACATTTTGTTTCTGGCTATACAGATATTCTTCCAAAAGAAAAGAGTCACTAGTCTTCGTAATCAAGCTACGGTTGGGATCATGATTCCTACCATACTTGCCAAAAAGAACTTGGGCTATTCTGATCATTAATAAGTTGCCAAGCAATTTTTTGCATAAAAGCTTCATTTTGAATTCTAAGATTAATGATGCCTAGGCCACCACACTCTCTAGGAAGGCACATTTGTTCCCAAGCTACACAATGGGCTCTTCGTTTAGAATCTGAATCTCCCCGAATGAAACTACGCTGCAATTTTTCAATGTCTTGATAAACATGAACTGGGAGCATATTATTCCGCATGTGATAACAAGGGATGGCTAAGATAACACTCTTAGCTAAGGTGATTCTGCCCTCAAGAGATAAGCACTTAGATTTCCAGCCTTGGAGCCTATTCTAAACTCTAGAGATGACATCAGCATAATGGTCTTTTTAACTCTACCATGTCTCATCAGAGGTCCCAAATAACAACCAAGATTGTTGACCTTTTTGAAGCCACTAACAGTGGAGATATAATTCACAGTATCCATTGGCACATTCTTAGAAAAATAAATACAAGATTTTTCTATACTCACACATTGACTAGACATCTTTGAGAATTTCTCCAGACAGTGAATAATAGAGTTCAGTTGGGTAAGAGAAGCTTTAGCAAAGAGAATGATATCATCAGCAAACATTAGGTGAGAGATAAGGGGTCCAGATTTGCCAACTCTGATTGGAAGCCAATTCTTCATCTCCACTTCATCCATGATTAAATGGGCAAGTTTCTCCATACAGAGTACAAAAAGATATGGGGAAATGGGGTCCCTTGTCTAATTCCACGCTGAGAATGAAAACCTGGGGTTCTGACACCATTCCAAAGGACCTCCAGGTAAGGACTAGTAACACATCCATGATAACTTCCACCATATCACCTGGTAACTTCAAATCACAAAGAACTAATCTGATAAAATCTCAGTTAAGCTTGTTATACGCTTTCTCTAAATCAATCTTGATGGAAAAAAAAACTTTTCTTACCTTTCATTCTATGTATAGAATGAACAAGTTCTTGTGCAATGATGATATTATCCTAGATGTGTCTCTTAGGAACAAAACTGACCTGATTTAGGAAAATAAGATTCCCAAGAAGAGGTTTAATTTTGTTAGCAAGAATTTTGTAAGCCCCTTATAAGCAGAATTACAAAGAGAAATAGGCCTAAATTGCTTCATTAAACATGGTCTATCAATTTTGGGAATTAGAGCGATAAGAGTATGGTTTATTTCTCTAATCTGATCCGGATGATGGAGATAAAAATTCATACTGTTATAGATTTGGGTTTTGAGAAAATCCCAATTCCTATGATAAAATAAAGTAGGAAATCCATTAGGTTCAGGGGCTTTCAGAGGGGCCATTTGGAAAAAAGTACTTTTCACTTCCTTAAGGGATATATTCAATGACAACAAGTCAAGTTAATCATCCTTGAGAGTTGGCCAAGTATTTCTGGTTTGATACCAAATTGTGTCTTTGATTCCCTCCTTGAACAGATTTTGGAAGAAGTCCCGAGCTAGAGCAATTAGTTCCTCCTCTCCAGTCACCCAGTGCCCAATATCATTTTTGAGCTTTATAATTTTGTTTCTTTTTCTACGGATTAAAGTTCTAGTATGGTAAAAACGGGTGTTTCTAGCACCATCTCTAATCCAATCACCCCTAGACTTTTGATACCAAATCTGCTCCTCCTGATCAAGAATATCCGTGAGCTCCTTCCTCAGATTAGCTTCCAACTTTTCAAGTTGATTGCTACTTTTAATACTGAGTTGCTTTTGTATGCCTTCAATTCGAGCAATAACTCTATTCTTCCTATAGTGTGTAAACCCAAAAATATTTTTATTCCAATCTTTTAACAATGGAATAAAGGAATTCAAGTTGTTTATAAGACCAGATGAAGGATTCTAGTTAGCTTTAAGAAATGGGCTAAATCTGGAGTCATTTTGCCAAGTAGCCAAAAATCTAAAAGGACTCTCCCCGCCAATAAGTATCCGCTTTTTTCATTCTGATTAGAATTAGGCAGTGATCAGAGAATAGTCTAGGGAGAGTTAAGACATCAGCTTCCTCAAAAGTAGCTCTCCAAGAATCATTAGCTACTGCTCTTTCAAGTCTTTTATAAACTTGATCTAAGTGGAGAAACTTAGGCCATTTCCAAGTGAATCTATTACCACCACCCCCAGGTCCATAACACCACAAGCACTCAGGACATTTACAAGACGATTACAACAATTGTGGTCCACAGGACCACCTCATCTCTTCTCTGATGCCGAAGAAATTTCATTGAAGTCCCCTGATATCAGTCAAGGATCATTCATGTTTCTTTCAATATGCTTCAGCTCTTCCCACAACACTCTGTGTTTTTCTTCTTGAGGATTTGCATATACAGCCGTCCAACAAAAACTTTTTGTATCAGGAAGCTCAACCCAACAATGAATGAATTGTTCATGCTTTATAAGAAGAGTAATATTTATTTCGTTAGAATTCCACACTACCCAAATGCCTCCTGCAAAGTCGTGTGCATCAGCAATAATGTAATTAGAAAAACCCAAGCTACAAGTAATATTGGTAGCTTTTTTACCACTAACTCTAGGTTCCAGAATAGCAGCCACTCCAACCTTATACTTTTTACGAAATCTGCTGAAGGTACTTTTTAATTGTTTTGTTGCAGCACCTCTACAGTTCCAAGTAAGAACATTCATAAGGAAGTTTGGGTTTGTTGCAAGATTTCAAAGTTCTTACTACTTAAATCTTGTCTTTCAACAATTACTTTCAGAAGTTCAGCCCTCAACACAATCAGAAACAAATATATCATTCATAGATTTAGCCAGAGTTGCACAATGAGACAAATCTACTTCCATACCTGTTTGTACTTCTACCATCTTTGGTGCTTCTCTCATAACTTGATTAGGAAGATCAGGGTCTTTCGCAGAGTTATCAAAAACCATAGTATCAAAAATTTGATTATTAATGGGTTGATCAGAATTGCCAGTTAAAGAGGAGGGATCAACTACCACCATTGTGTCAACACACAAATTATCTTCCTGCTGCCTAGTAGGAAATTGGGTTGAATTCATATTGAAATCTTGCATTTTTGAGCTGCTACCTGAAGAAAGATTTGAAGGAGGAAGGTGAGGGGCGCTTTTTCCTTTAATAGGAAGAGACCTGGAAGAAGATTTCTTAGGGATCGCCATCAAGGATGTGGCTTCAAAACGTTCTTAGAAGGATTATATGCCACAGTTGTGAACTTCATTCTAGATGCAAAGGAAGGAATTTTGTGACTCGAGGAGTTGTTTTCCTTATTCACAATAGGGTTTGATTTAACAGCAATAGGCTGCTTATCAGGTATGGCTTTCATAGTATTTTTCTCTCTACTATTAATTGTCTTTGGGTCCACCGCATTCTTTTTGTTGGATATGTCTTCTCCAAAAGTTCTGTTGTTGCTAAGATCATTTTTTTGATAAACTTATTGGATTTTCTTCCTACGTTGGACCACCATCCAATGTCCCACACCTTATAGACCAGGTTTTTCCACGGGTTGTTCAGAATATTCTTCAGAGTTGGTCGTAGGAGCTGGTTTAGCATAATCTGGACATGTATCAGAGTTATGCCTATACCGACCAAGACAAATCAGGAAGATCCCTTCATATTCAACTCTTTTCCTACTTCCATCCAGAATATACTCACCTCTCAATGGTTTAGAGAAGTCAATTTCTATACAAACTCTAGCAAACTAGGCTCTGTCCCCAGTAGAAGTGGTTTTGTCCACTTTAAGGACTTTACCAATCACTGTTCCAAGATGATTAAGAAAAGAAAACTCACAGTACTCTTACGGAATACTTGGCAGACGTATCCAAGCTGCTTCTTTGTGGATGTTAGCTTTTTCAAGATCGAAGCATGGCTCCCATTTCCTAGTTGAGAAGTAGTGACCGAGAATAACCCAAGGTCCACCCGTGATGGCTAGATTGAGATCTTCTAGGCTGTTGAATCTTACTGAGAAGAATTCATTCCCAAGATCTTCTAGCTTTAGCCCAAAACGACTCAAGATTTTTTCATAAATCCAACACTGATCTTCTTGCCCAGAAGCATTACAATCAAAGCATTCTTCCATCGCTGACGCATTCTTGCTCTGGCTTCTCTATTGCTCCTTATTTCTACTGACTCATCCTCCCTGGTTATGGTTTAGAAGCCATATTTTGTTATCTTTCCCAATCTTGGGTCCAAAGGCTCCAGATATGGCTCTTCCACCACGATTAACCAAGGTATGTTGTCTCCTGACACAACATTCTCCTCACCCGTTTCTTCTGTGAAGGATCTTTGTTCGTCATTCACTGGAGATCCAGCTTGAAAATCCTTAATCGCTTCTCACATCAATGTTTCCGTTGGAATTTCTTCCCCACTCTTTGTTCGCTTGGTACTCTTCCTTGATATGGACAGTGACTCATTGTTGTTAGCTTTCGCACCTCCCATTGAAGCTTCGATGAACTCTAGACGATGAAACCCTAGCAGAAAGGAAATTTTTCACGCGCGTACAGCTACGTGCCCAACCCATTCTTCTGTGTTTCAGAGGCTTTTCTTTAAGCTTAAATTTTATGTTCTCCACTCCAGTGACAATTTCAATCATTAGCTAGTACCCTGAAGCTGTGGATGTCGACTTTCTCAGTTAATGGACACCCAACAAGGTATTTTGGGGCATGTAACCCCTGTAAATGCAAAACACACAGACAAGAAAATAATAAAGCTATTTTTACACTTCCGAAAATAACTGGACAATAATTTTTTTTCAAATGACTAAACATGCCCATGTATGCGAGCCTTGAAGTAGTGGCAAAATTGCTTCTTGTGACCAAAAGTTAACATAGTCAACTCTAGAAACAACTTCTTTATAAAAAATATAAAAGTAAAGTTGCATATGGTCCACCCTCGTCTCTACCATTGCGAGTCGAGGAGTTTTGTGCATCGAGGATTGCTCTTTTAAACAAGCCTCTATAGGCTCCTTATGTTGAGCACTATTATTTACATCCATTTCTTTGTAAACTTCCTCTAACCCTCCCCTTCCATTTATAATGAAATGCTTTATTGCAAATTCTCTACCATTTGGTAAGGTTCCATTTCCAAATGCATTATAACTCATCATAAAGAAGAATATCGAAATTAAAACTTGAACCTTGTACACTTCACAATATCCTCCTTTTGAGCAAGCTTATGGCATTCATTGGTTGATTTCTCTTGTTGTGTTTATCCTCTTATACTGAGCCCAATTGGGCTCAGTATTTAATAAAAGTCCAAGAAGCCTAGAGCCCAAGAAGCTTAGCGCTAGGGTTTCTTGGTACCTATATACACATTCTCACTTTATCTACCAGCCTTCTAGCCGTAGTTGCTAAGGTAAAATCAAATCTGAAAAAATTAAAGTTCCGACACACTTCCCCTTTCCCCCTTGAGGATTGTTTGGAAAATTTGCCAGAAGCCATCTTCAGCAAGGAGACATGTTCGTACTATGAAGCAAAGAAGACCATATTGCAAAGGAGGATCTCCTCACACAATGGTTCCCACTGGAAATTATGGGTGGCAATGTGTTCCTCTCAAGATTTTACATAAGTTTGGCTTTGGAATCACTCAATTTGGTGGCCTAGAACTCAAGTTATGGTTGTTTGAAATCTTCACGCTCTTATTTCCACCAATAATGGAGGGGGCTCGGTTTTGGTAAGGAGAGCAGCTCAAGATGATGCTTCAAATGAGATTTCACATGTGCTTAATTAGTCACTTAAGTAGGAGTGGGTTTCATATGTGAATTTACCAATTTACCCTCACTTAAACTAGTCATTCAACACACGAATCTCCACTTAATCCATGAATCATCCATTTAATCAAAATTTTAACATTCCATGAAATTCCATTAAAAATACTTTAACAGATGGATTTAAAGTTTTCCAGTAATTTGGTGAAATTGTGATTTTACCCCTAGTTTTACACTAATGGCGCGTTTCTCCAAAAATTACCAAATTTATAATTGGACTCCAGATAATTCCTATAATCATTTTCTTAGTTCTAAATGTCTCTTTTATCATATATTAAATTTTATAACAAATATCTCATTTATGAGTTTTTCCGATAATTGCGTAGCAACATTTTTACCCAGTATTCAATATTTATCAATTTTCCCATAAAGTCTCTATTAACTCCAAATTTCGTTCTGAATTCAATTCCATCATTCTTTTCACCAAATAATATCTAAATATCCCATTTCACAGATCGGTGTTAATTGGGAAATTTTGCCAAATTACCATTATACCCCTGGTGGGTATTTTAACTCGAAATTCATAATTTTCACCACATACATCCTCTGAGCCATGATTAGACTCTCAATTAACTTAAAATCACAATTCACAGGTTTCAGTCTTCATTTATCCCAATCTCTTACTTGTCAGTACACGTTTTCCATTACCACTATAGCATGTTATAATTATGTTGCATCGAGTTTTATTGTTTATTGATAAACCCTTGGTTTACCATGTTTTTATGCTAAATTCTACAAGAATTATATGGTAGATTGCATGGAATCAAGGTGTTATCTGATAAAATCATAAAGATTTGAAAATTGAGCTAATGTTTTGATATCTTGCTCATTTTGAAGGTAAATCCACAAGATTTGGTGCTAAGAAGTGATAAAGGAATCATAACAAAGATTTGAAGTCCAATCTGCAAGATCTTAAATAAAAACAGAAACAAATCAAGAGTTGATTGGGAATTGAAAGAGATTCATGGGGAGATTTGATGAAGAATTAAAAGATATGACTTCAAAGGTTATAAATAGGGAGCTTGTGGTCAAACTAATTCACAAAAATCAGAGAATTACACATAGACATGAAGGAAGAATCCTGTTGCAGAGCGTTGGAGCATTGAGGAACCAAGTCAACGTCACACCAATGGAGGCTTGGGGTTCTCTTTTCTTTATTATTGCTTTTTGAATTCAGTATGCTAGGCTAGACTTTTATGTAGTTAAGGGTAGATGGAACCCAATTGAATCGTATGTCTTGAATTAAATTGTTCCTGAATTCTTTTCTTTTTATAATTGAATAAACTTTTCCGTCTTTAATGCTTTCTATGAGTTTGCTTCTTATAGATTGATTTAGGGGAGTTGTATGACAATGGGGATGTTGGTGCATGAACCCTGACTTGGTAAATTTATCATAATCCTTGTGATCTAGGGATATACATAGGGTAATTGTGCAATCTTTAAATTCTTGATCTTAATGCATGTTTTCTTGGGGAATAATCGGGGAAATAGAGTTCTTTCAAAATCACATAGATTTAGGGTAACAAGGAATTGAGCCCTAATTAACGTAGAAAGAATTGATTGGCATTATATTAAGACAATTTAATTCATTACATATAGAGGAGATTGGGGGGAAGTAGAAACATTAACTAAGCTTGTTTTTAAATCTTTAATCAATCATCTTTTCAATTGCTTTCTAATTTTGAATTTTAATTTGCATGTTATTAATTGTTTTTAATTTCACTTCTCTTCATCTCAATCTTTGTTGTTCAACTAAATCGTTGTTAGCGAACTAGTGCTTGAAAACCAATCTTCGTGAGAACGATCTCGTACTCAATACTCTTTTATTACTTTTACGACCGGTGCACTTGCCGAAGTCGCAACATTTATTAACATTATACAAATGTGGATTGTTTTAGGTTGGCCTTACTTGAGGGAAGTAGAGTTCATCCTATAAGGTTGGCCTTACAAGATTGATAGTTTGATTAGTAAATTCCCTTGATAACTCAAGTTGAGCTAGAGGTGAATATAGTCTCCTTTCTAATCCTAAATCTTTTTAATTTTAGTGAGTTTTTCCAATCATGGATTGAACCTTGAAATTAAAATTTGTATTAAGATTTGGCCAGATCAAGTCAATATTGTGTAATTGACATAATGTTGTGGGTAAAGTGTGATTCATACTTGAGTAATTGACCTAGATAATTTGTTCATCACTGTGTAAAAGTTTACCTACTTAGCAAATTTTGGTAACCCAAAAAGTGGTATAAAGGTCCCGGCCAACACTACTTTAATTGTTTTTATTGACATTTTGTATTGGTTATTGATTGCTTAATTGATCTTTATTGATTCCACAACTATTGGTTTTGATTCGACTTGAATTTAACATTGTGTGATACATTACCTATTGTTGACTTAGTCAAATACTAACTGACCTAATTGAATTCATAAACAATTAAATTAGAACATTTGCTCATAGGAGTTTTTTAGACTTAAGGACTTAGGAAACTTGATAATTGATCTCACCTAAGAATTCTAATTAAGTAACACAAAAAACATAGACTAAAATGTAAAAACTAGGGTTGGACGACTTCACCTCACGAGAATTTTTAATAATTGAGAGAGATCTAGATTTTCATTGGTTAAAGATTGAAGTTGGAAGATATAGTTATCACTCACATTTTTAAGAAGGAATGCAAAAAAGCCGAGAAAAATGGAGATATGGTTGTTTCTCATCTTACCATGTTACTATTTGACCGTAAAATAACAAAGATTCATATTTGAGGTTCAATCATCTATCTAAATTCCACAATCAATTGCTAAACATCTTCTTACTCATTTTTTTTCTCTAATACCATGGGTGGGGATTTGTATACCTTGTGTAAATTAGCAATTACTAACGTAGAAAACATAGCTTTTGATCTCCTTCACCTAAAACCCATATTGGAAAATATCAATGGTGGAGGAGGCTTATGAAGCCTAGTCTTACTCACCTAAATTTTCCCTTGGGGCATCCGACTTTTGTGAATGGGGGAGGGCCTAGGTGATACATAGTCCACAACACATGCATCATTGCCGACGAGCTCTCACATGTGAAGTAAATTATTATTAAATTATTTTTTGATTTTGACCAAAATGCACCTAATGTATCTTTCTCAATGTTCATGTCCAACGTTCGAATTTCAAACAGAATTGAAATTGTGTGTGCTCTTTTCCGGTGCCATTTCATTTAGCTTCGAACTTAGACATCCATCATCATTTCACTCAACTTTATGATGTTTTGTCGTCATTTTCCTGAATTTTCTCTTACATTTACATTTATCCCTTTTATGATCCTTTCAAACCTTTGGTTACGTTCGAGGGGGCTCTAGTTCGATTTAACTTTATCCTAAATTTTGATTTAACTCTGAGTCTTCCATTTATATTATGGTGAAGTTGAAGCAATACTCAAACCAAAACTCTCCTTAAGTTTCTCTTAATTGCACATAACTTTTCTTATAATGCGACCTTGTTAAAAGAACTTTGCAATTGAAAGAGAGCTAAATTTTAAAGGTTTAAGCTTGAAGTCGTCGGAAGATATGATTATTACTCACATTCGTGGGAAGAAATGCAAGAGAAACCAAAAAAAAAAAAAAGGAAAAATAAGGTGGAGTTTTTTATACTAAAATTATTGTAAAATGGAATGGAGAAAGAAAATGTAACTAAAATTAATGTAAAATGGCTGAAATTTCAAATTTTACTAAAATAATGTTTTACATACTTAATTGTACATTTCAGATTAAATATTTATTATAGGGTTTAGTTATTAAACTGTTAAATAAGGATTCTAAATTTATTTTAACCATGAGTCTTCTTTAAAACATGATTTGAAATAACAAATTATTGCCTTTAACACCGATTAAAATTTTCTTTTTCCAATAAAAAAATAGAGTTTTATAATTATTTTTACTGTTTCTTTATAATTCTCCAATAAGGAAAATTTACTATGCTATGTCTCTATTTATTATAATCGACCTTTGTTATTTTTTATAGCCTTTTATATTGATTTTAATAACTAAAATTTGAAGTGTTAATTTATTTTAACTGCTGTCAAGTTTTTTTTTTTTTTTTTTTTTTTTTTTGATAACAACTGCTGTCAAGTTTTGAAATGTTATAACATGTTACTGAAAAAAAAAAAAAGGGAAAAGTTCAGAAAACACACTATGGTTTTGCTTTGAATCAATTAGCTCCTATATATTTTTTAATATCTTGCCTTTATGATTTTTTCATCTAAACTTATTCTTAACACCATTAGAAACTTAATTGATCCATCTATTTTATCTTTTTTAGAAGAAGAAAATAGACAGATGATAAAAAAGAAAAAAAAGGACCAAATATATTAGAAATTTACAACACTTACAGAAAAATTTAAGTTAAAAAAATAAATGAAAAAAAGTCCAAATATGTCTAAATCAAAAAGATGAAAATAAATTGAGGACAAAAAAAATAGAAGAAAAAATAAGATAAATGAAAACTTATAACAATAACATAAAAAGTGAGTAAAAAAAATTAAAAATAGTCTAAATCAAAAGAAAGAAACTAGACTGAAGACAAAGAAAATAGAAGAAAAAAAAAATAAGATCACATATGTCTAAATCAAAAGGAAAAAAATAGACTAAACACAAAATAGAAGATAAAATAAGACTAAATATATTGGAAACTTATACCATTGATTTATTTTTGTCTTATATTTCTTTTAATAGTTATAAAAAACACTAAAAGTGAAAGAAAAAAAAAATGAAAATACAAGAAAATAAAGATGAAATATATCTAAATCAAAAACAAGAAAATAGACTGAAAACAAAAGAGAAAAAAATAGGAGAAAAAATAACATCAAATATATTGAAAACTTATAATACTGATATCTTTTTTTTGTCTTCTATTTCTTTTAACAATAATAAAAAAGATTAAATTAAAAATATTAAATAGAGGAAGAAAAAGATCAAATATGTTTAAATAAAAAAAAATTGATAATTAAAAAATAGAAGAAAAAATAAGACAAAAAATATCAAAAACTTACAAAACTCATTTCTATTTTTTCTATTTTGTTTTTATCTTATATTTTCTTGAGTCTATTTTCTCCTTTTTGATTTTGATTTTTTTTTTTACTTTTAGGTTTTTTGTAACTGTTGTGAGTTTTCAATATATTTGATTTTATCTTTTTTTCCTGAGTCAATTTTCTTCTATTTTTTTTTTTACTTTTAATTTTTTAAGTGTCGCAAGTTTCTAACATATTTAGTCTTATTTTTTTGTCATAAACGTATTTTCTTCATCTAAAAAAGGTAAAATATGCATATTATTTAAGTTTGTAAAGTGTTAACAATGAGTTTCGATGTAAAAAAATATAAGGGATAAGTGATTACAAATGGTATAAGAAATAAGTGATTTTAAACAAAATAATAGGGGAGTTTTTCCAAAAATTAATTTACCTATCAAAAAGTCGGCTTGGGAAATATAATGTAAAAGAAAGAAAAAGGGTATAGTATTTGTCATTTTAAATGACATAAGTTATGTAATTTTAAGAGAGAGATAGACACAAGGAATGAAAATTATGGGAGAGAAAGTGAGTAGTTTTTTTTAATTTGAATTTTAAATAAAAAAATATTTTCTTGTTTCTATCTCTTTTTTAAAATGACATAACTTTATATTATTTAAAATGACAAATACTTTTTCCATTTTCTCTCCAGGATTTTCATTTCTTGTGTCTATCTCTCTCTTAAAATGACATAACTTATGTCATTTAAAATGACAAACACTATACCCATGTAAAAGACAGAAAAATATAACAGACTTTATAATGCTAAATAAAGAAAAATAGAAATAATCTCTCAATACCATAAATATTTAAATTATAATTTTTAATTGGTAATCAATTTAAATTATAATTTTTATTTGGTAATCTATTTAAATTATAACTTGATTAATTAAATTAATAGCTTTACTGAGATTGAACCGATCAAGAGATACTTAGAAGTTAAGCAAACCCAAAACAGTCGAAACGACGGTCGTTTTGCCTACAATTGCGGTGATTGGTTACTTGGAAGGTTGTGCCGTTTCTACCTATATATATAGCCGGAACGGCGTGAAACATTCTGTGTCTTAAGCTTTTGGTTTTAAAAAATAAAGAGAGAAAGATAAGAAGATGGCGCTTTCTAAAGCCAAGGAGATCGCATCTTCCAATTCGGTTGTGGTTTTCAGGTCCCTCTATCTTTTTTCTCTGTTTTGTTTTTTGTTGTGTAAATATGTGTGACGCTGAATCGATTATTTTCTTGAAACGTTCGTTGATGATTGATTGCATTTGCAGCAAATCGTATTGCCCTTTCTGTGTCCAAGTGAAGCAGCTCTTCGGCAAATTGGGTGTCACTTACAAGGCCATTGAGCTCGACTCTGAATGTTAGTGTTTTCTTATCCTCTTCCTTCTTCTTTTTTGAGCTTTTATTTTTTAGGCACCCTTTTATTTGGGCTTTTGTGAATAGTGAAAAGGTTTTCATTATTATTTTTTAGGGAATTGTTGTGAAATGACTACATCTGATTCAGCCTTTTAACGCTTCGTTCATACCTTCACGGTTTTGAATATCAAGTGTGTTAGGGCGTCCCTATTTGTATTATTCTATTCTTAATTCACCCTGTTGCTGGAGGTTGACTATGAATTTATCAAATTACATTTATTTATTTATTTATTTTGTTTTCATATCACTTGTATTTATCGGGTGTGTTTATGCCTGGCTTTGGTCAATGAATGTGGTCATATATTTATTCTCAATTAAAAATAAATAACTGGGCTTATGTATGTTTGTTTTGAATATTTTGTGAATACTAAAGGTGGTTAGGTTGCACTAATTACTCTTTTCTCCTGCAAGATGACAGCAAAGTAAGGCATTTATTACTCATATTGTTTAGTACTAGTTGTGAGGTATACATGAAACTGGTTGATTCCTCTTGTAGCTATTAAGTGATGGTTTTGTAGTTTGTTCATTTCTTGGGATGATTTACACCTCTGGCTGTTAATGATTGGGGTAAATCTGTGCCTTTACTGTTGGAAATCAACATTACATGGTTTTGGTGTATATTTTGTTTTTGGGAAGGTGAATTTTATCATTGTTTTGTCCTCCCTCAACATTACAAGGTTTTGTTCAGTAAAGAGATGCATTTGCCTAAACTGCCTTATGTTCAATGAATTTTTAGTAGACTTTATATGAAGGTACCTTCATTTAAGCGCTCTCTATTTACTAAAGTACCATGGAATGATGCAGGAATGTTTTTTACTAAAGTAGGTATTGAACAGTAGTAACATGTGCTGAATCAGGGATTGGTTTGTTACAAGAAATTACAGTTCCATAGTTATTTTCCAAGTAATCAAATCATAAATGAATGGAATTCACTAGCAATCTGTAATTCGATTTCCTTGTGTTAAGAAAATGCTTCCACCATCTCTTGTACGTTTTTTCTTACCATGATTTTGTCTGTGAAAAATAAGTGAGTTGACCCAAGTGGTTGCACATTTTGCAGCTGATGGAAGTGAGATCCAAGCAGCATTAGCTGAGTGGACTGGTCAGAGGACTGTGCCAAATGTGTTTATTGGTGGAAACCACATTGGTGGCTGTGACTGTGAGATTTAGATGTTTTATAGATCTTAGCTAGTTTTCTTAATCATTGGATTTTATTTCATATAATTTTTTCAAGTTGTTATCTTGATCCTTCTGCTTCTATGCAGCAACAACTGCCTTGCACAATCAGGGGAAGCTGATACCTCTGCTGACATCTGCTGGAGCTGTTGTTGCCGAATCATCTGCTTGAAGGAGCTCAATTTCTGTTTATGTAGAGTTAACTTGCTTAATAAAAATCAGTCTTCATGTATTTGGGTTGGATGTAATTCAATTCAGCACTAAGAAACTCGTGTTTGTTCCTGTGTGATTCTCTTTAAACTAGAAAGCTGTCAAGTAAGTCTATTGCTGAATGATATTTTAGTTGTTGAAAACAGATACACTGTCATAAGTGCTATTTAAATTATTTTCTCGTTCGGCTTGTTTTGGACCTACCAAATATTAGACTTTTAATACTAGAACTGTGATGGACCTCTTATTGGGAAGCGCCTAGTCTCTATTCAATTTCTGAACTTTCCATTTCAGGTTTATGCTTTAGGTATTTTGCATAAGGAGAATCAATTAAACGCCAATTTGAAGTGACAATTTTTGATTGGGTTCTTAGTTATATTGTTGGGTAAGGTTAAATATGTCAATTTGGTTTCAATGATCTCGTAAACTAGGAGTCATTATAGGCGGTTCAAACTCTCTTCCTAAGCCATCGCCAATGCAAAGGGAATTTTCACAGATAAGGGCCTCTTTAATTGTGTTTCAGAAAATAGTTTTTTTATTTTTTAGATTAAAAAAATGTTTGGTAAGTCTTGTTTTGTAAAAATAATTATAAAAATTACAACTGTTTTTAGTTTTTAGAATGAAATTTAAAGAACATGTTGAAGTTATTTTTATTTTGTGTTTTGACTTTTAATTTTTAAAACACAAAAAATACCTATTTCATTAATTATTTTACAAAACGGTTTTAAGAAAGAAAGAAAATCTCAATAAAATAGGCCTTATTTTCTTTTTAATATTTGTTTTGTATTTCCCTTTCCTTTTATATATATATATATATATATATATATATATATATATATATATATATATTCTGTTATCACGAATGGTATAAACTTATGCAGTATTTTATTGTGATATTTCTTTTGACATGGAAGTTTTAATAAAAGACCTATAAATTTTTCTAGTTCCAAACCCTTTTGTTCTTCCACAGGGGTTACAAGCTTGGGTCAGTAACAATTTAACTACAAGTGCTTCCTTAGCGTTGTGGTTATTAAGGTCATAGTTTGCTCTCTTTAATGGCTTTGCTTTTGAAATTATGGGTATCGTTAAGCTATCCGAAGGCCTATATTTTGTACTATTTATTAAATTATAAAAATCTTGTTTTGGTAATTTTAAAACTCGGAATTGAATGAGAAATAAAGAATGGGTTAGACGCAACTTTTTTTTTTTTGGTATCCTAGACGAAACTTTCTTTAGTTTGATTGGTACTTGCTATTTAATAAACGGATAATATTTTTCTTATATTGCATAAGAAAATATTCTTTTCTACATTCACATTTTTCAAATGGATTTTTCAAGAATTTTTTTCTCACTTTTAATTTTTTTTTCTCTCCTATTTATTGTTTGAGTAGGAAATAATACCTTTTTTATGCCACATAAAAAAAATATTACCCTTAATAAATACATATTAACTTGAATTTGATATGAAAGCAAAACTATTTTATTAAAAAGAGATATTTTTTATATATATCCACTTATTTATTGATTAATTCGATTCGAGCATTATCGGACCCATTATAGATAACATTGTCTCTAGATCAAAAAAAAATTTGGATACAAATAAGAATCAAACATATAACTTAATACAATCTATCCAAATTTCTCATCACCAAACCAAATCTAATGACTTTAGATCATTTTCTCTATTGCTCGAACTCGAGAACTGTGAATGACAGGAAATAAGCTCCTTATCTCTTTTTTTAGTAAAACGAGATATTCTAAAATATGGTCTTATATAATAGTTAAAAGTAGCAATAATAATGACATTTTCATTGTTACGATTAAAATTAAGTTCCACTGGTAAAACGATAAACATACTCTTAATATCTAGTTTTCTTTTTCTTTTCTTTTTTAAATCATTTCTCTGCATCCAATTTCCTTATCAATCATTTTTTTTCTCTCTTTTTTCCATAAATTAATTAAATTTTACTAGTTTATGAAAAAAAAAAAATTAACAAGATTGCGATGCTCAAGCATATGTAGACTCAAAAACTTTTTCTTTCGGGTCTACATAGGTAGACTTAAGTCTTAACTGAGGGACTACAAAATGTTTCTATTACAATCAACAATAACAGGTATATATCATCTCAGTGGACTCAATGTGATATTGAACATAAGTCCTCCACACGTAGATGGATATCCCGATTATCTGACAGCAAAACTGATTCCAACTATTGAAGAATAGGAACAATCCATAAAATAGAATGTTCCTTCCTCCACTTGCTCCTACATAAATACTGCTTCACCTTTGCTCTGGGAAGCAGTTCTGGAAGCTTCACATTACCCTATTGGCTGAATTTCAGTTGTTTGTTTGAGCCACGAGCATGTAACACAGCTCAACAACCATCAACCTTGCAGTTGGGAGAGCTAGATGAAGTTTTGGTGCAGAACAAATTGCATCTGGCTCTAAAGGGACCCCCAACTGTGATGCCACTCGATCTTTAGCACTGATATGAGATGGGGAACCATTTTGCCAAGAAATAATGTTTCATTTCCACAATCAGCAAAAAGAAGCCATAACATGGAATATGCAACAATGCAACCAACAAGTAACTACATTCACAAAAAAACAAATTGGATTAGGCATTGGTAATTGTAAATATTAAATAAAGGGAGGGGAAAAAATAGGACTTGGAAATAATCTTGGATACCATGGTACAAATGCCATGTTTTGCATGCTAAGGTATAGTTCTCTCTCTCTTTCATGGTTCTTTACTCCATTTTACTTAATATCATGAGAATATAACCTTAAATGAAAAGGCAACTTGTTTTTCCCACAAAGCCATAAGTTTAGCATGGAAAATGAAAATATAAAGCATCATGCAAGTGAAGGCCCCGGATGTAAATTCAGTAATGTTTTGCACTTCATCATTTAATTTGAAAATATCCATATCATGACCACTTGGTCACGAGAGGCTTCATAAAAAAAAAAAAAAAAAAAATATCACTCCCTGTTAAACCTGACTAGCGAGTGTAGAGTGGAGGTAATCCTTGCATACAGCTTTACCCTTGCATAACTGTAAATAGGTTGTTTCCTGAATTCGAACCCATGACCTTTCGGTCATGAAAGAACAGCTTTACGACTGCTCCGGTTCGCACCCTTATCACGAGAGGCTTCATATAAAGAACTAATTCAACCCAAAAGCTTAAACTATTAGGTGAATAATTTATTCTTTTATATCATATTTCTCTAAACAAATGTGTACTACAGAGTGAAATGACATACCACAAAGGAGCATAAGGTGATGACAAATCAAGAAATGGGTATGGCCACCTGTAGGAATGAGAATGGTCACCATTTTTATTGAAACCATTGTGTCTGCAAAATCTGAAATGCTCAAGTGTAGCATAGCTTACCAAATTGAGACACAAGCATGAATAATCCACTGAAAAATTACGTAAACACCTGTCCATAACACAAAGAAAGATATCCCAAACCAGTGTATTCGCTGAAACGTGTAGGTTAAACTAATTCAAAATATGTGTTATGCAATTGCCCCAAATAAAGATGTTAAAGTTTACGAAAATATTCACCAGACAATTTAGAGCTGCATCTCCAAGGAGCAATATAACATTGAGTGTATGCATGTTCACTGTCATCTACACAAGATGAAAAAACTGATCAAATTAAATCATTAGGAAAAGTGAAGAGGTAAGAGTTAATAGTAGAAATGAAGGATGAAAAAGAAAAGACTATCACTGCAACCAGTGATATCAAAACCACAATATCTTACTGTATCAATTTTATGAATCTACTTTAATGTGACTATCATTTATTTTTGCAAATTAAGGATACATACAGAGAGGGTTCAACCCAATTCTTATCCTAAAGGACATATCTATAATTGCAGATTAGGCATTCTAATATTGGTTATATAGCATATACATCAACCATAACAAACCTGATGAAATATTTAGGAATTAAAATCTTCCCTTTCAATTTATTGGCATCCTCAATGTAATTGCTGAGTGATATTAGATTTCAATTCACTGCAAATCAGATCATTATATTGTCCCACAGACCTTATTTTGATTCCTCCCATCAAAACAGAATTAATTTATTTCAGATTCAAAAAATATCTTGTGTGCAAGATTGCAAGTACATCACAAGCAAAAATGCTCTAATAGAAATACTAAGTACATAGTATCATGAATCATCTTCTTGAAGTTCCAATTGAAGGTTGGCTCTAAGATTCTAGCAACCACATGTACCCAATATCTTACTAAACTCCCAACATATAAAGCGAATTAAGACAAATTTATGCACGAAAAATAAATAAAAATAAAGACAAATTCCTTCTTTGAAATCTAATTGTCAAGGATCATATCAACTAGCTCACTATGAGCCCCAAGTTCAGCCCTTTATAATGACTTACTGTCTTGTCAACCCAATAGGTTAGCAAAAAGTAAACAAAAGGTAAGAAACAATTAATTTGTAGCAGAAACCAAGAGAGAATAAAGTATGAAGTATGGGAATCTTTGGAAGGAGATTGATGCTACTCACAAAGGTAAAATCGAAATCCCTCAGGGTAAGAAATGGAAATATAATGAACCAATAAACGGCATCTGTGAGCATCACCGCCCCTGCATTCATCTGTTTAAAGACACAATTAAACATATTAAAATCAAGGGAAACTAATTCAGCACTGTAATCAACATGTGCAGATATTAAATTCTGAAATTACTAAAAAAGATGTGACGTTCAGATGTGTACTATGCAGTTGAACTTCATTAACAATATCACCCACAAAAGTGCTAGATTTAGTTTGCAGTCAATACCAACCTAATAAATTTAGCAAATTAGGCACATAGTTTTCATATAAAGCTTAACAAGCTTGCCAAAACCATGCTTTTGAAGAGTGAACAAGATAAAAGGCGCACAAAAAAAATCAAAGAGAAGGAAAAAAGAAAAGATGAGGTCACACTTTAAAAGAGAACAAAAAAGTAAAGACAGTTCACAAACATAAACAAAATAACAAAATCATTTCTGCATCTGTATTTTTCAGCCATAGACACAAACATTTGAGAGAGAGAAACTATAAAGAATAGAGAGACATCAACATGGAGCCCACTCTTGTTTTGTGTCTGCGGCGCAAAAATAATTTCTACCATAGATGCAGAAATGATTTGCCCAAAAAATAAAATAAAATAAACAAACACATAGAAGGGAAAGGAAAGAAGTAACAGACCAGAGTTCGAATTTCAATGGACATCCAATTATCTAGAAAGCTATAATTGCTGTTTTTTTGTTGATACCTGGAATAAAATTTGAAAAATGTAACTCCAAATGGGAGCAACTCGATTCTTATGTATTTCAACATGGGGATCAGCAAGGCGTTCCATTCTAGACATATTTGTAGCATCTTGATGTAAGAGAGGCATGTTTGGTCCTTGCTCTTCATCTATTCTAGCAATATTAACATTAAAGGTGGTGCTTGATGTTTTTCTATACTGATGACACCCATACACTGATAGCATACATGCATACTACAAAAAGAAAATTCAGATTGTGAGACTCAAATATGCTAAGAGTTCAGAAATTACATTAAAGGCTTCTAAGAAGAATTAAGAGCCGTACCCCAAAATATATTGTAACCAACGTGAAGGTCCACCTGCAAGAAATCCAAAATAACCATAACCAAAAGTTCAAAGCCAATAGTAAAGAAGTAGAAAACATTGAAATGAAACTGAAATAAAAACTAAGACAGTTAAACCATCATAAATGATTTTGAATTCAATTACAATGCTTAATTCAGAAAGAAGAATTTGTTCACTATTATAGCTTTAAATCACCTATTGTTGGGATAACTAAGTGGATCCGACACCATGTCTCAACCCAAAACCTTAAGGCATTGGGTTAATCGGTCCTCTCACTTATATGCATTTCACTTAGCCCATTGGTGGATGATCTCCCGTCACGGGCTCCTCCTGAACCCGCCATACTCAAAGCTTAAGCTAATAGGTGAGACTACATTTATGGTTTTCATATATATCTCTAACATCATCATCTATGAAAACTAGCCACTCAGTGTATACCACCACTATAAAAATGACAGGAACCATTAATCAAGTAAAATATAGAGAGACATCAACAAAGTGGAAACACTTACTGAGTGTAATAATAAAATATGGTGCCACCATTGATACGAATTTTGGCAACTATTGTTGCCAAAAGAGAAGAGAATGCAATAACTCGAAAACCTAGCAAATAAAGAGGGTGAATTTCTTTAAGGCATGGTTTCCATGTTTCATCACCAGATAAAGTCCTGTCTTGCTGGTTTTCTCCTTTGCCAGATGTAAAGTTCCTTGCATTTTCATACTTCCATATTACAAGAAACGCAAGAACCATAGGCAGCAAAACACAAACTGCACACAGATATACCCTCCAATTTAGCCAATAACTGAGGGTGGTTGTGTCAGTAGTGGTATCTTGCAGCAGCATCCTGATAGAACAAGAAGATGCTAATATTAAAATTTCACACAATTGTTTCCAAAATAATCCTCTTAGTGCAACTAAGAAAGTAGCCACCAGATAAGTTTTTGCAGCCAAAGTACAATCTATTGATAAATATGTACCAATGTCAACCAAATAATAATAAAATGATTACACTAATACAAGAATATGTTTCCCTGTCTATAAGGCAAATACCCCTTCATGAGAAAAACAAAAAAGAAATCCTTTCATTACTCAACTTCAAGTTTTTAATCAAATAACATTGTAGCTACCCTTATTGTACTTTCTTCCAGAGCAGAGCTTCAACAAAACACTTAAAATTATAACAACACAACTCAAAATGTAAACTCCAAATCAACTACTCCATAATTGGATTTCAAATAAATCATAACTGGCCCATGATTATGTGACCCCAACAGAAACAACACAGGGTAAAGCTTGCTAAATTTGAAACCGACAGTTTCTTTTTGCCAATTCATTCTAACCCTCCGGTGCTACAACATCGTTCAGTAAAATAAGAATAAAGCCATTTTCCAAAATTTGAAGCAGACTTTCCTAAAACCAGCAATAACCCATATTTCCATTAACAATAAACTGAATAAAAAACAACAGATTGAAGTATGAAATAAAAAATAAAAATAAAAAGAGAGGAAATTTTGATGTATGGATGTTAAAATGTGACAAAAAAAAAAATCAGAAAAAATTTAAATTATACAAAATAATTTCATCGCCATTTTGGTACAGCCAAATGCTAAAGCTCTTGAGAAAAGGAAGAGATGAATGAAGATTGGAAACCTACGAGGAAATGGTAAGGATAAGAGGAATATGGGCAATGAAGAAATGGGAAGCGGCAACCTTTTTTGTTTTTGGTGAATGAATACTACTATTTTGGGAAATGGATAAATAAAATAAAAATAAAAATGAGAGAGTGACTTTTATCCGTTTATTCAATCAAGCGGTTCATATCATTAGTTTCCACGTCATTAAAATGATAAAATAAAGAATTTATCTAATCTCATGTTACAGGAGAAATGATATCTTATGTTATAGAAACACATGTGGTGGGGTCTACTATCTACAAAAAAATAAATGTCACCGTTTTCGATGAGTCTATAAGAGATAAATTACTCTTATGTTGCATAAGAGTAATTTTTTCCTAAAATAAAATTAGGGGAAATTTTTTTTATTTTAAAGACATAAAATTAAGTCAGTTTAAGAAAGAGATAGACACAAAATAATTTTTTATTTAAAATTTAAATTAAAAAATACTCACTTTTTTTCTCCCATAATTTCTATTATTTTGTGTCTATCTCTTTTTATACCGAACCCATAAAAGTATATTCAAAATCTGAATAACTTTTATATTTAAAATTAACGCGTAAATAATATATAACATATTATTGACTAGGTTCGTATATTATAGACTAATCGTCCCAATAAAAGTAGGGTTTTATGTTTATCATTTAATATAATATAACATCATTTTTACACACACATTAAAGAGGTGGAGTCCACATGTTTTTCTTTCTCTGTCACCATTCCATTTTCTCTTCCTTTTGATGTGAGAGTTGGGAACAACACTTACATTATGTTACATAACACTAATAAAACCCATGAAAGTAAAGGAATATATTTTTCATGGAGACTTTTATTTAGTAGATTTTACTAATTTTATTTTGTCTATATGAAATAAAGAGCATGTTACCTTTATATATATATATATATATATATATATATATATATATATTGATAAATTTTTATAAACTCAAGAGAATACACTTCATACATAAATAATTACTCAAAATACATAAATATATTTGAGTTTATAAAATTTTATAAATAAAAAAAATTATTTAATAATCTTTCTCATTAAATAAAAAAATTATATAAGTAACATTGAGATCATTGTTGTTAAAATCTCGATTTATCACTATGATTTTACGATTTTTTTTTATCAAAATAATTTTATTAATATTTCAAACGCTTTTACGTTTTTAAGATTTTTTATGATTTTTGTATATTACGATTTTACGTTTTACGATTTTTTAATTCTATTCCGATTTTATTTAAGATTTTAATTTTAACAACATTGATTGAAATATATATTCCGCATACAAGTAAATAGTACTGCTACTCCAACAATGGATTTTATTATTAGAACTCTGAAATTAGAAACAGTGACCATTTTGCTATGCCTGGCCAAAAAAATTACCAGACTGTCACGTTAATAGTAAATTTTTCCAAACTGGCATGTGGAATAATTCGCTACACTGTGTAGCGAAATATGCTTGCAAATAATTCGCTACTCAGAGTAACAAATTATGTCACGTCAGAATACACAGTCAGCAAAAATGACACGTGTCAAGCAGGTAGTAATTCGCTACCCTGTGTAGCATATTATGTTCGCAAATAATTTTTGACAAGTGACATACTTTTGCAGGAAAAAGTTGACGTGTCATAATTCGCTACTACTTGTAGCTAATTTGGTTTGCAATATTATCACGTGTCACGAAATTATTGGCCACAAAATTCGCTACCAATGATAGCGAATAATGACATGTGGCAGTCTGATAAAAAATATTATTCACATAGTATTTGAATAAAAAATTTGACAAAACGAGACATTTTGATAACTGTTCCCGCAATTGAATGAACTTCGCATTCACGTTATCTCGTTCTAGATTCTGTACTTCCTGGTGATTTAACAATTGACTTGATAGATTTCGTCCCACGTCATGCTCGGCATGGCACGTGGAATATGGAGATTCATTCTGAAAATTATTATATTGTGATTGACATGCAAAATGGTAATTGTGTTGGGGATGGCACGTGGGATAACATCTATTTTTTTAAATGAAATAAATTTAAAATTTTAAAAAGAACGAGATATAAAAAGAATATCTTTATTTTATTTTATTTTTTAATGAGATTCATATTTTTTTGTTTACTTTTTTTTTATAAAACTTAATTTTATCTCCAAAGAAGATAAATTTTTCTCTTTACTTTGTAGTTTGTAGGATGAATATAATAACAATTTTATATTTCATTAACTGGAATTAATTTTTCTTTTTAAATACTCTCATTTATTTTATAGAATGACAACTATTATCTTTTAAAGTTATCCTTTCATCGTCTTCTAATTGATTTCAAATTGCTTATTTTAAATTTCGAAGAATATAATTATGAAAAAAAAAATATTACTCTCATTTTACATGAGATAATTATCTTATCTTCTCTCACTTCAAAAACCACACTCCTTTTTTTTTTTTTTGCTTTTTAATGGTGGATCCCACTTGAATTTTCTCTACAGCATGAGAGAACTACTCTCATGTAATAATCTCCATAAAAAATTATAAAAAAATTAACAAAATACTAAAGTGGTGGCAAACAATCATATTAAGTGTTGCAAATGAAATGTTTGATAAAAGAAATGGAGTATATGATCCAAATCATTGTACACAATTTATTTAATTTTATTACAAATAAAATAGTATTTATTCTTTTTTATCTCCAATATTTTATTATTGTTATAACTAATTATCTCTTAAAAAAAGTTTGACTTTATTATGTGATTTCATATATATACCAGATAATTAATGGTTTGAAAGCCGTTTCATTCCAAAATCCTACCAAATTATAAATTGGGAATCATTATTTTACCCCATTTTTTTATATTCTAATTTTTTTTTTCTATTTTATAGAAACATCATCAAGTATTCCAAACATAACGTTGATACACACAAAAATTTAGCAATATATATCACTATTTATATGTTTGAGATTTTGAACTAAGTAGGATGGTTGATTACTCGATCACTTTATGTTGAAGTCTGAATCTTCTTGAAGAATATTGGTTGTAACTTGTAACGATTGAACACAGAGAGAAGGCATGCATGCAAGCCACTCTATTGCTTAAGTTAAACAAGTATTAAGAAAGCAGAGAGTATGAAAGGAATGGTGTTTATACTCGCAGTACAAAAAAGACGCAGCATAGGGACATTATCTTAACCACATTTAAATTTAATGTCGTAAAACCAATTTTTACTACGCATTTAATGTGGCAAAATAACTCTCTCTGTTAATCAATTATCACATTAAATCTTTTCTTATTCTCGCTTCTTTTGCTTCTCATTTTTTTTTTCTTTTTTTTTTATATTGTTTCTCTTCTCCCCTAAGCCTTTTTTCATTCCTTTCTCCAAAATACGTCTCATTTTCCTTCTCTGATCCTTCTATGCCCGTAGAGGTATATGAGCCAATGTGTCTTTGCTCGACTCCGCAGAGAATCGCAATGAAAGATTCAAGGATTTTTCATCCAAAAAGTCGAACAAGGCACAACATAAGTAGTAAAACCTAATTTTTAATTGTTTTTTTTTCTTTTTTTCTTTTTCTTTTTTCAGATTCAATTTCTCTTGTTGATTTTCTTCTCTATCGCCGAATCACAAACCAGAGCTTGAATGCAGCATTTACTTTCATTTTTGAAGATTCTATGGATTTATCACCGATATATAGGATCTCAGATTCAAACCTTCTCGATTTCTAACAAAATATTCAGAATCCCTAATTGGTAAGTGTTCATTTGTCACTCATTTTTATTATAAATTTCTGCTTTTTTATTTTATTTGAAATTCTTAGCATATTAGATAAGAGAGAGAGAGAGAGAGAGAGAGAGAGAGAGAGAGAGAAGAGGGAAATTGATTGGTAACCCCAGTGGAAGCCATTTGTGTTGGGTTAGTGTTGAAAGTTCTTGTGTTGATGTTTAGGGCCATGGCTTGGAGTTGGAGATGTAGTTGTGTGGTCTTAGTTGCTGTAATGCTTCTGGCACATATGGCTTCTGCAGGTTCTATTGTCAAGAACCTACCGGGTTATAATGATGACCTTCCATTCAAGCTTGAAACTGGGTGAATTCATTTCTTCTTCTGTTTTTTTTTAATTTTTTCTTTTTTTTGGTAATATGTTCATTTCTTCTTTTGTTCAAGTGATTATTTATTATTTTTTCATTGATATAATCATAATTTAGTAAATAAAGTATAATTTCTATAAATTAGAGATTTCTAAAAGTAAAATTTATATTTAAGAGATGGAGATTATGATTGTTCATCAATACCTTGAGTTTAGCTTAGATTGGGAAACAAAATTTTTTAGAGTAATCTTATATTCAGCAAGCGTTCTTTGCTTTCTTGAGAGATTCATGTTCGTTGAGGGTGATCTTGTGAGTTTTTGAAAATATATCGTAAGAAACAAATCAGTTAATATTATGCTTAGATGGCCAAATTTTGATTATTCCTGGTCCTTGACTGTTATCTGTCATTCTGAAAGTTGTCCCTGAATTTCATTGAGTATGACTACCCTGAATACCTGACTTTGCAAGAAACATATTATACTATTTGTTAGTTATAGACAGGGGCGGCACATAGTGCATTGGCTCCGTGCAGTTTTATTTTTTCAAATCTGGTATTTTACTTGGATATTTTATTTTTCATTAATTTGGCCCCAAGCTCTGCCACTGCATATCGATTCATGTCATGGTGGCTGCAAAGTATATAATAGAAGTTATTGGGCTATGTATATGGTCATCTTAAGTTACCTATACCAATGCTTCACAATCAAGTCCTTTCCATTTCAGTTTGTTAAAGGCTCATTCAGCCCTGATTTAGAATGGGCATGGATATAGGTTATCTGTGATAGATTAGGGTAGATCATCATATGAAGTTGTTCAGAGAACATCTAATATACAGGGAGGCTATGAGTTCCTTGTGTTTAGGGTCACTTTTTATATTGAGATGAACTTTTTACAGTTTTAGAAATTATCGCGATTATCTGCTAAGTTATTTGCATGTTTCCTCTTCCTGTTCGTATGTTGTAGGGTTATTCTTTCCATATTTACTGTTTGCCTTTCAGCCCCCATGCATGTATGCTGCACTTCCATAGTGATTTGTCTATGAGCTAGTATTTTATCTTGGTGTGAAATAATGAAGATTTTCGGTTAATGGGAAAATGTAGCTCAATTGTATACAGCTGATTTATTATAAGTGTATATTTTAAAGAAACTTCACAAGGATTAGAATCATGATATAAAGACTTACAAGCTGAAACTGGAAAATCTTCAAACACTTAAAGATGCTGCTTATAGCTCAATTATATATATATAATAAGACTTTTGGACTTTATGTTGGTCATGTCCATGTTGCAAACAGCATCCAGGAATAAAGAATTATAATGAAGCAAACTTACCCATTTATAATATTTGTCAACTGATGTTTTAATACGAATCTAGAATCTCCTACCTGATAGAAAAATGACCTTGAAGGTCGAAGCATGTGAGAGGGAAAAATAAAACTTTTCAAGCGAAATAACATATGCAATCAAGATTCATGCTTTAAGACAGCATGATGTTGCCTTTGTTTGTGATTCAAACACCAAGGAGATTAGTGTCAGGTTTGAAGGGTTCAAACCTTCTAACGTTGATCCACACCACCCCACGTCAAGATGCAAGAACTTTTCTTGAAAAGCCACCAATTGATCACCACAAAAGCTTGCTAGGCGTCCAATGTGTGAAGGAGGAGGCTAGGTAAAGGTGTTTAGAAGAGTGAAGTCTTCAGCATGAAAGCTTCACAAAAGTGGGGCATGGATGCTCTTAGAAAAGGCTAGGTTAATTCCAAAAACACTTAAGGAAAAACCTAACAAAAGTGGCGCACCAGAGGAAGCAAGGATGCAATCAGATTTTCTACCCCAAATTCTGATCACAAATGGAGCACATAAAGGGAGAGAAATTGTGGAGTTGTTGCAATTCAAAATTCCCAACAACCTACCATACAATCCGCATGAGACTAGATCTTTATCTAGTCAAAATTCTGACCTAATGGCCATCATATGGCCTGCCATCTATGCGCCCCATTCAGCCCCAAAAGGGGTCCAGATACGTTGAGCAGTTGCATTCAAATTTGAACCAACTCACTCACTGATTCTCTCAACACAACCAAATCTGATTGGAGCTGATTTGGTTGACTAGATGACACTTTTAATCACACCAAATCAGCGCCCCAAACAGCTCTTGGTGATCTCCAAAGATCTCCTCTTGATACAAGGGATTTGTTCCAACAAGATCTTATCTTATCCTTTTGTTATGAAACAACTTTTCATAGCCAATTCAAATTCAAACATTTAAATTCAAACATTCAAACATTTAAATTCAAAATTCAAATTCTAATTTTAAATTCTAAATTCAAATTTCAAAATTCAAATTCAAAATTAAAATTTCAAATTTCAAATTTCAAATTCAAAATTTGAATTTCAAATTTCAAATTCAAAATTTGAATTTCAAAATTCAAATTTAAATTTCAAATTTCAAATTCAAAATTCAAAATTTAAATATTTGATAATTAATTTAACTAATTAAATTAGTTAGTAATGTCTTGGACCATCCAAGCCCATTACATGATCCATGTGCCCTTTTCCCTTTTAGGTGTGCTTCCAAACTTCTTCTTGGGCTACCAACCATTATTAGGTCCAATACCTTTAATGCTAAATCATCATGACAATAAGGTGTTAGTGTGTGACCCATTAGGTCCAACATAGCCACTGACATAAATGGGCTCGGGCCCAACAAGCCCACAACCCATTTAATGACAACACAGAGCACTAGCAATGCTTTGTTGCCCCAGAACTAGTTAGATTAATGACTTGATCATCCTATTACACATATTTGGTTGCCGTATGCATTTCCTTTTGTCTCGGTTATCTTCCCATTAAACCTAGGGTGAGGTTACCTATCAACCCTTGCGGTTTAGGGTAAGCTTTAATCCGAAATAGGGAATCTTCAATTTACTGACTCTAAAGACAGATAATCTCATGATCTCTTTTACTATGCATAGATTCCCGAGTCTTGTAAATGTCATCCCGATTTCTCCGATTTACAGATAACCTAATCCATTACAGAGATTTGACGAATTCCTTCAGCTTATCACCCTAGGCCTGTGCTCTTTCAGGACATGCCCAAAAGTATACCTATGAGTCTCCATGTTTCAGGCAGACGAGGTATACAATCAAAACATGCCTTCTAGAACACAGTCTAGGTGACAACTTATGGTCTAAGGAAAGACATACCCAAATATTAAGAGACTGCTCTAACGATACTTTTGTAAGATTTCCTCATAGAGTCTCTTGTGGGTCTGTTCAGTGTGAGCTATACCCTTATAGGTCCACACACGACTTTAGCTAAGACATCTCAATATCTGTAGCTCATGAGGTCTTTACCTTGTATCCGAATACAAGTAGATAAGTCGTGCTAGTCTTACCCGAGATTACTGATCCCCATTCTCAGTGTCTCTAGACTAGGAACATAAAATTAGGAATAAACATCTGGTATCCTTAAATCCTCATGATCGTGATCTCATCATAGATACTCAATAGATATCTATTTTATTCCAAGGGGTTTATCCAGTTACTTATATAATATAATATATTAACAATAATATTGAGACAAAATATGAAACAGGATAAAGAGTGCTTATTATTTATTTGCGACAATATAAAAGGTCCACATATGTTCTAATCTAATCAAAAGATTGTCTCTAGGACATCCATATACTAACAAGCTCCCACTTGGCCTAGAGCCAATCTGACCTAAGTCGTATACCCAAAGCCTCATAATGACTATCATGTTTTCTCTGAGAAACAACCTTTGTCAGAGAATCGGCTAGGTTATCATCTTATCAATGATTACTCTAATCAGGTGATATCTGCGGAGCACGTGCTTAGATCTTTGATGAGACCTAGGTTCCCTTGACTGCGCAATGGCTCCAGTGTTGTCGCAAAGCAACTGTATGGGCTCATCCACGCTTGGAACCACCCTTAGTTCAGATATGAACTTCTTGATCCACACGGCCTCCTTAGCTGCTTCTGAAGCAACTATGTATTCAGCTTCTGTCGTTGAATCTACTGTAGTCTCCTGCTTGGAACTCTTCCAAGATACTGCCCCACCATTTAAGGTGAATACGAACCCTGATTATGACTTGCAGTCATCTTTGTCACTCTGAAAGCTGGCATCAGTGAATCCTTTCACTGTAAGCTCATCAACCCCACCAGAGACCAGAAACGCATCTTTAGTTCTTCTTAAGTACTTAAGGATGATCTTGACTGCTGTCCAGTGACCCTCTCCAGGGTCAGACTGGTATCTGCTCGTAATGCTCAAAGCATATGAGACATCTGGTCTCGTACATATCATGACATACATGATGGATCCAATAGCCGAAGCGTATGGAATTCCACTCATGTGATCCTTCTCAGGCTGTGACTTAGGACACATAGCCTTTGAAAGATGTACCCCATGACTGACGGGAAGAAAACCCCTTTTCGACCCTTCCATGCTAAACCTCTTTAGCATCTTATCAACATACGTGGATTGAGATAAACCCAGTAGCCTCTTGGATCTATCTCTATAGATCTTTATACCAAGTACAAAGGTCGTTTCTCCCAAATCTTTTATGGTGAAGCTTTCTGAAAGCCAGTCTTTCGTTGTTTGTAATGTGGGGATATCATTTCCTATTAGCAATATGTCATCTACATAAAGTACTAGGAATACGACATTACTTCCACTAACCTTCTTGTAAACACAAGGTTCATTCTCGTTCTTGATGAAACCGTTACTCTTAACGACTTCATCAAAACGAATATTCCAACTCCTTGATGCTTGCAATAGCAGCATAACACGATCCTAATAGATTTGATCATGGCAACTGGTGAGAAAGTCTCATCATAGTCAACTCCTTGTCTTTGACGATATCCTTTCGTAACCAACCTAGCTTTGTAGGTTTGAACGTTGCCATTTGCATCAGTCTTTCTTTTAAAGACCCATTTATTACCGATAGGAACTATTCCTTGTGGTTTAGGAACCAAGGTCCATACCTTGTTTTGATGCATCGAATCTATTTCATATTCCATGGCTTCAAGCCATTTAGAGAAGTCAACATCCTTGACCGCCTCCTCATAGTTACCAGGTTCATAATCCTCGACGGTTTGTTGATTCTCAATCACAAACCCATACCTCTCAGGTGAATAGATGACCCTAGTAAACCTACAGAGTTGTGTGTTTACTTCTCCATTGGAGAATGTTGCCTGCGGAGCAGACTCGGGTTTCTCAATCTGTTCTTGTGGTCCTTGAACTTCTTCAAGATCAATCTTACTCCCACTGGCTCCTTGAGGGACCAAATCCTTCTCAAGGAACTCAACATTCTTGGACAGAAACGCCTTGTGTTCATACATAGAGTAAAAGTAGTATCCCTTAGTACCTTTAGGATACCCCACAAATAGACATTTAGTACTCTTAGCACTAAGCTTGTCTGATGCCAACGCTTTGACATATGCTGGTGTTCCCCATAACCTGAGGTAACTCAGGTTGGGTCTCTTACTGTTCCATATCTCATATGGTGTGGTCTGAACAGATTTAGATGGTACCCTATTTAGAAGGTATGCCGCTGTGTCTAAGGCATATCCCCAAAACGATTTTGGAAGTTGAGTCTCACTCATCATAGACCTGACCATGTCTAACAAGGTCCTATTTCTCCTTTCGGAGACACCATTTTGGTGTGGTGTGTAAGGTGCAGTAAACTGCGAGAGAATTCCATTTTCTCTCAGATAATCCTGAAACTCATGGCTCAGATATTCACCACCACGATCAGATCGCAATGTCTTAATCATCTTGCCACGCTGTTTCTCTACTTCATTCCTAAACTCTTTGAATTTTTCAAAAGCTTCAGATTTATATCTCATTAGGTACACGTACCCAAATCTCGATTTATCATCAGTAAAGGTAATGAAATAGGAGTATCCTCCTCTAGCCTCTATAGACATTGGGCCACAAACATCAGAGTGAATGAATTCTAATAACTCACTAGCCCTATGACTCTCAAGCCCTTTGGGCTTGTGACGAGTCATTCTTCCCAGCTAGACAAGATTTACATTGTCCATAGGATTCCAAATCCATGGAATCTAGGTATCCATTTGCATGCATCCTAGACAATCTTGTTTCGTTTATGTGCCCTAGTCTACAGTGCCAAAGATACGATTAATTATGTATCCTAGGTCGTTTCACATCTACATTGAGCACTTATGTTCCCATTTCCTAAACATATAAGCCATTTATTAAAGAAGCAGTACCAAAAATAATATCATTCGAAATGATAGAAAATGTACCATCCCTAATAGTGAAAGAAAAACCATCTTATTCTAAACAAAAAATAGAAATAATGTTTCTAGAAATGCTGGGAACATAAAGACAATTATTCAAATGCAATAAGAGGCCCGTAGGCAAAATGAGGTCGATATCTCCAACAACATGAGCAGTAACTCTTGCTCCATTACCAACGCGGAGGTCCACCTCGTTCTTCTCCAATCTTCTAGGGCTCCTAAGCACCTGCAACACATTGTAGATTATGAGAACCACAACCGGTATCCAATACCCATGAAGTCGGATTAGCATAAGAATAATTTATCTCAATTATGTAAATACCTGAGGTAGAAGCATCACCATGCTTCTTGTCCTTCACACTCTTCAGGTAGTCTGGACAATTCCTCTTCCAATGGCCATTCTTGCCACAATGGAAGCACACATCATCGCTTTTGCCCTTGGGTGCACTCTTACCTTTCTTTTTGCCTTTCCTTTTATTGGGTTTTCCTTTGGGCTTAAGGGAGTTTCCTTTTGCAGGCTCCTTGCCCTTACCCTGGTCTTTTTAGGCCCACCAATCAGAAGAGCTTGTGTCTTATCCTTCTTGATAGACACTTCAACAGTTGTTAACATACTTAATAACTCTAGCAAGCTCACAAGCATCCCATGCATGTTGTAATTCATAATGAATTCACTGAAAGAAGGAGGAAGTGATGATAGAACTAAGTCATTAATTAATTCAGCATCCATTATGAAGCCTAGACCCTCTAGCTTCTCAATGAGCGCTATCATCTTCAGGACATGACGATTAAAAGACATGCCTTCAGTCATCTTGCATAGGAACAATTCCCTAAAGGTCTCATACCTCTCATGCTTATCCTTCTTATCATACAACTCCTTGAGATGAAGGACAATGGAGGGGGCATCCATATGCTCGTGCTGTTTATGCAGATCGTGTAACATGGATGCCAGCATGATGCAACAAGCCAACACATTATCATCCATGCGTTGCTTGTGGGCCTCGAAATCAAATTTTGCGAACCCATCTTCCCCTTCCTTAGGCACAATAGGTAAAGCAGTGTCAAGGACATAAGCAACTTTTTCGGCCCGCAGAACATTTCCGACGTTCCGACACCAGTCCCTAAAATTAGGACCGGTTAATTTGTTTGTATCGAGTATTGAGCGCAGTGACAGTGGTTTAGTCATACTAAAAGCTGAAAAATGTAAAGATAAATTAATTAATATATTGTCGTGTAATAAGAGAAAATTATTAAAGACTTTAAGTAATATGCCCCTCCCACTATTTTATCTAAGTCAACGACCCTTAAACTCTGACTTAGGGTTGTTCTACTTTTAGATTTTACCTTAGTGGGATTTTAAGAGTGCAATTAATTATTTTAACCCTCGTCTGGAACCGCAAGATTAAATTAAATAATGGGTTGATCTTTATCAACAATATCTCATACCCTCTCTTATCATTAGGTTGACAACTCCTTGTCACTTAGTGCTGCATCTCATGCAACCAACCTAGCACTATTACAACTGAGCCTGCAATTCATGTTCTCAGTTAAGCACTAACCAGCACCCTACAGTGGGTCCCAACTGAGTTGTGGAGCACCACTATTTATAAGAGGTTTTGAGTAATATTGGTGGTGGGAGGTAATCATGCGCTTAATAATTTTTCCTTTTAAGGGTTCCTTTTATTTAGGGTTTATTAAGTCTCATCAAACGCATATGTATTATTATCATGCTAGTCGTAACCTATGTCAAACATCTTTCGGAAAGGCTAGCTTAATTCCAAAAACACTTAAGGAAAAACCTAACAAAAGTGGCGCACCAAAAGGATGAGAGGAAGCAAGGATGCAATCAGATTTTCTACCCCAAATTCTGATCACAAATGGCGCACATAAAGGGAGAGAAAGGGTGGAGTTGTTGCAATTCAAAATTCCCAACAACTTACCATACAATCCTCATGAGACTAGATCTTTATCTAGTCAAAATTCTGACCTAATGGCCATCATATGGCCAGCCATCTATGCGCCCCATTCAGCCCCAAAAGGGGTCCAGATACGTTGAGCAGTTGCATTCAAATTTGAACCAACTCACTCACTGATTATCTCAACCAATCAAATCGATTGGAGCTTATTTGGTTGACTAGATGACACTTTTAATCACACCAAATCAGCACCCCAAACAGCTCTTGGTGATCTCCAAAGATCTCCTCTTGATACAAGGGATTTGTTCCAACAAGATCTTATCTTATCCTTTTGTTATGAAACAACTTTTCATAGCCAATTCAAATTCAAATTCAAACATTTAAATTCAAACGTTCAAACATTTAAATTCAAACGTTCAAACATTTAAATTCAAACGTTCAAAAATTCAAATTCCAAATTTAAATTCTAAATTCAAATTTCAAATTTCAAATTAAAAATTCAAATTTCAAATTTCAAATTCCAAATTTGAATTTCAAAATTCAAATTCAATATTCAAAATTTAAATATTTGATAATTAATTTAACTAATTAAATTAATTAGTAATGTCTTGGACCATCCAAGCCTATTACATGATCCATGCGCCCTTTTCCCTTTTAGGTAGGTTTCAAAACTTCTTCTTGGGCTACCAACCATTATTAGGCCCAGTACCTTTAATGCTAGATCATCATGACAATAAGGTGTTAGTGTGTGACCCATTAGGTCCAATATAGCCACTGACATAAATGGGCTCGGGCCCAACAAGCCCACAACCTATTTAATGACAACACAGAGCACTAGCAATGCTTTGTTGCCCCAGAACTAGTTAGATTACTGACTTGATCATCGTATTACACATATTTGGTTGCCGTATGCATTTCCTTTCGTCTCAGTTACCTTCCCATTAAACCTATGGTGAGGTTACGTATCAACCCTTGCGGTTTAGGGTAAGCTTTAATTCGAAATAGAGAATCTTCAATTTACTGACTCTAAAGGTAGATCATCTCATGATCTCTTTTACTATGCATAGATTACTGAGTCTTGTAAATGTCATCCTGATTTCTCCGGTTTACGGATAACCTAATCCCTTACAGAGATTTGACGAATTCTTTCAGCTTATCACCCTAGGCCTGTGCTCTTTCAGGATATGCCCAAAAGTATACCTATGAGTCTCCATGTTTCAGGCAGACGAGGTATACAATCAAAACATGCCTTCTAGAACACAGTCTAGGTGACAACTTATAGTCTAAGGAAAGACATACCCAAATATTAAGAGACTGCTCTAATGATACTTTTGTAAGATTTCCTCGTAGAGTCTCTTTGTGGGTCTGTTCAGTGCGAGCTATACCCTTATAGGTCCACCCACGATTTTAGCTAAGACATCTCCATATCTGTAGCTCATGAGGTCTTTACCTTGTATCCGAATACAAGTAGATAAGTCGTGCTAGTCTTACCCGAGATTACTAATCCCCATTCTTAGTGTCTCTAGACTAGGTACATAAAATTAGGAATAAACATCTGGTATCCTTAAATCCTCATGATCGTGATCTCATCACAGATACTCAATAGATATCTATTTTATTCCAAGGGGTTTATCCAGTTACTCATATAATATAATATATTAACAATCATATTGAGACAAAATAAAAAACAGGATAAAGAGTGCTTATTATTTATTTGCGACAATATAAAAGGTCCACATATGTCCTAATCAAATCAAAAGATTGTCTCTAGGACATCCATATACTAACACTACCCTCTTCCCCTCATGAATATGTGCCTCAAAAGCTCTCCAATGTATGGCTTATTTATTCTTATCCAATCAAATTAAGATCACCAACAAGTGATCAAGGTTTAATATTTTAAAACTGAAACACCTAAAAGACCATGTGTTATAGAGAGATAGAGAAAGAGAGAACGAACATGCGAGGTTAAGTTAAATCTGCTCTATTTGTTAGCTAATTTATCTGAAAATCCTAAGACTGTGTTATTAGTTATGGGAATATATAGTATAAAGTTAGTTATGAGGTGCAATTGCCAGCCATATGGCACGTGACAGGTAAATTAGCACTGGAGGTTATAAACGGAACCACAAAAACTTGATGCTTCTGGCAAGTATACCGATCGCACAAGTAATATAATAGTAAGTAAAGTTCGTCTCAACAAGGATTGTGATCGTTTATCAATTAATATTCCTTTCAAGAATGGAAGATTTCAAAAGGGTTTGTTTGTGACAAATAATGTCGATCTGAGTAAAATTAAAAGTAAAGACTTGTTTTTGTATTTTTATATTGAAGAATAAAAATAAGAATAAGAATGAATTGATTTGTAAAAATGAGAA
This sequence comes from Gastrolobium bilobum, assembly GCF_033153095.1. Classification (NCBI taxonomy): domain Eukaryota; kingdom Viridiplantae; phylum Streptophyta; class Magnoliopsida; order Fabales; family Fabaceae; genus Gastrolobium; species Gastrolobium bilobum. The sequence continues at coordinate 94,578 of NW_026899912.1, forward strand.
AAGCATTGTAGCTAGGATACACTCACCATATGATCCTCACTTCTTACTCTGGATTGATTTACAATATTCATTTATAAAATTACTCGGATAAATTATTATCTAAAAAATATTAATAGTTAACCCTCAATTCCTTGCAAGGTTAACCCTTTAAACCCAATTGGAACCCCAATTCCTTGCAATGTTCCTCATGGTATTAAGCAATGAACTCAATAATTTAGGCATCCGCAATTCAATACACATCTATTCCTAGCATGCATACGAACTGTTATCCTACCCCTTTTCAGGATGAAAACCCCAATATTCCTATCTAAGGTTCTAACTCTCAAACTATCCTGAACTATCTGATTGATCAATTCTAATAAAGAGAATATAAATACACACATGATAGAGATAAAGACAATTTATATAAACGAAAAACCATAAATCAATCCGTCGTAACAAGGGTTCACATAGGGTTTGTGACCCTAACTACAATAAAATTAAACTAGCCAACCATAATCATGGCTAAAAATCCAATATTCAATAAAAACATAAAATTAAAAGAGAAGATGAAGAAGAACTTGATCTGCAGAATCCTCTCGGAGCACCACCGTCGTCTCACTTCAATAGAATAGGTCTTGATCCCTAATTCTATCATAAGGATCCTATTTATAATTCTCTTTTTCTTCTTCCAAAAATACCCTTCAGAAAACACGGTACTCCTTTCCCGCAACCCGGCGCCAGTTGGCGCCGGTTTGGCGAAAGTTTGCGCCGCGCTTCTGTCAAAATTGAAAAAGCCGGAACAATTTCCTCGGAAGGTGGCGCCGGTTGGCGCCACTAGGCGCCATGATACTGACAAAATAATGGCGCCACTTTGCTTGGAGTTTGGCGCCACTTTGCTTTTTGTTGGGCGCTAGTTAGCTTGGAAATTTTGGCGCTAGTTGGCGCCAATTTGGTGCTAGTTGGCGCCACTTTTGGTGCTAATAGGCGCCACTCCACTGTGACTTGTTTCTTCTGGCGCTAGGTGGCTCCAATGTGGCGCCACTTGTAGGCCTTCGGTGTAGAGTTCGTAAACTGGCGCGTGTTCGCGCCAGTGTGGTGCCGGTTCGCGCCATGTTTCTTTCCATTGTACTGTGATACATCTGTGTGGAGTCGTGTAAACAGGCTTTTTATAATTTGTAATTTTTACTCCTTTACCTGTATAAACACAACCAATAGGTGAGAAATATTATTGACAAAGAAAGAATCATTATAATTAGCAAATATGTATTTAAATATGCTCTTTTATGACTCAATTCTTATCAATTTTAACTTGAAAAGCCATACTTGCCAGAGACACATCAAACCATTCCCAGATTTATCGTTGCTGTCCCCATACCCTGAATTTGCATGCTTATGGTTGTCTGATAGAAAAAGCTTTATTTGTTTATGTTGATCATGAATTCCCTTGTATTGATGCTTTTTGTGGTGTAGGACTGTTGGAGCTGAATTCGAAGACTTGAATGTGAAGTACCGTGAAGCTGAGAAGGAAGTCAATATGTTGCAGAGGAAAATACAAGAAGTTAACAGTAGCCTATCCTTACGTTATGGTCATGTTAGTCAATATAAGAAATGATCTTCTAAATTTGTGAAGCCACATGTGCATCCAATGTTGATGACTTGATGGTGCCAAGTCAATAAGGTTTTGATGATTACAAGAAGTCAAGCAACATATTCAAGAGAATGATAATGATTCAAGCAAGATCAAAGTGTTATCTGTAAATTATCTAAAAAGTGTATATATTAAAATAATAATATAATAATATATATTTTTTTATTTTAAAAAAAGGTTGTGGGCAACGTGGAACACCCCATCCAAGTACCAAAATATATTATTTTATTAAATATTATTATTTATAAAAAAGAAACTCACAAAACCAGAGAAGAAAGCAATGGAGAGGGAGAGAGAAAAAGAGAAAGAGAGAAAGGTAATATTGGAAGATCTCATTCTCCTAATTTCATTATTTTTCATCTTTTTCTATGTTTAAAGGTGGTATTTCAGAAGTTGTTTTTCTAAAAATGTTGAGGTATTGTTACTGTAACAGCCCGTTGTACACCGGTATTGTTAACATTAATTATGATATTAAGCGCAGTTACAATCACAACAGTTCATTTATAAAAATGCGAGTAAACTTTTTCCGTTTATTACGCGAACGTTTAAAACAATAAAAAGCGTAATAAATAAAAGTTGTGACCGTAACTGCAAAATCTTCGCAGAATAATTATTTAAACTACTTTTATAACTTATTTTACATCTCTCAAGTCACTAAGGGGTTCCCATAAACCCACTTAGCCAAAATCTCACTTTTACATTTTCTACTTATCCGAACATGGTTCACTCTTTATTTTTCTGCGGAAAAACCGCATGACGCGCGCTCCTCATCTTTTAGTATGTTATTTTAGACTCAATTACCTTTTTAGCAAGTTATCACAAGAGTCATAAAGTTTTCTCGTTTGCTCCGGATATTGCCGTTTGAAGTTGGACAAGCAAATCTGCCAGCCAACCCAAAAATAGCTCCAAACATCCTTCACCAAAACAATTACTGCAGAAAATCCACTCATCCAATTTCTCTAAAAATTTTATACAACAAACTAGACACCTCAAACTTCATTTTGATATATCATACACCTAATTTGACCAAGAAATGAATCAGGAATAAATTTCTCAATTTCGGTCCAGAACTTCCCAATGTGCAGTAGCCCACTGCACAGTCCGAGTCCACAGCCCTCTACAGGCCGACCCCCAACCCAGAGGTCTTCTTGCCTATGTCTCAGCCATCCCACGGGCTTCTTGCCTACCTCTCCTGCGCCACTGCTACCTCCTGAAATAATGCCCTCAAGACGGGGTGAGATATACGAATATATCTCAGTAACCCAGAGGTTCTGGAGAATGCTCCGCCCAATGGTTCACTTCGATGCATATAAATAACATACAATAACATCAGGAAAACGGGATAAAGCAAAGGATTTAGTGAAATAGGAAAGCATAGGGATACAAAATACGATGAAGCTGGAATGGTCGATACCAATACTACGCAACGTCCAGCCTATAAGCTCGGCATATAAGCCTACGAGTCTCAACCAAGGCGTGTTCCCAGAACATCTAACCAAGGCACCCTCCATCCATATCCTCCCGAGACTTCCTAGTGTGCTTCTATCCGAATCACACACCACGACCCTAGGTCAACTGGAACTCCCTCTCGAAGAGCTATCCAGTTGAAATCTGTAACGCCCGAAGGCAAACTGTCTACTGGCCAGAGACTCGGTACATCCAGTGTACCACTAACATACATAATAAATGCATGAACATGTTATCCTACATTACTTACATACACTTCCTACCATCACCCTCAACGGGCATGGTGGAACACACAAGGGGATCAAGCCCCAGTACCAAGAGGTTACCTGTATAATCCTCTCCAATTAGCTCCAAGGTAATATATTCCCCGAGCTCGTTACACAACAGATATGCCTACACAGAGGACATTCCCAATTACTTACAATTCATACCAACACATGCAAGTTATCAACTCTTAAAGCATGGTTTCAAATACTCACCTCAATCCCACTTGGTCCGGGACCAAGGGCAACCCACCGAGCTCACGGTTCGAGGTTTAAATCTACGTACGAAAACCTATAACAACCATGTACGATTCATCAATACACGACAAATCTATCAAAATACGAAAACGTCAAAAATCCTCCCTCATCCAAGGTCGGTTCGGCCCTATTAGTGTTCATTTGCAATTTGTTTTTCTAAATTTTCTTTCTCATTTTCTTAAGCATTCTTAGGTTATCAAAAGGTCATATCAAGTGCCACTTTTCATTTTAAATCATTCAAACATCATTTTTCCTAATATTTTGCTCTAGGTTCCATTAACCCACTCAATCCTATCAATTATTTTTCATTGATTTTCCAACCTTCCAACCATCACACAACCCTTCTAATTACCATACAATACACAACACATCATCCGCCCAATTTTTGCAACATCAATTCCCTCCTTTTCCATAATGGCCGAATTGCATCATGGCCCTCACTAAGGGTGGTTCAACTCAATCCAACCATTCCACTCCTCATTAAAACCCATTATAACACCATCAACTATACAACAATCCAATGACACATTCCTAACACAATTCCAAAACACAAAGTCATGGCATCAGACTCAAAATTTCTCTAAGTTAAACTCATTTTTCACCAATAGTTTTTATTGCATTCATAGCTTCTACACATTATTCTAAGACATATTCATCTACAAACATTTTCCATTTGAGCTCTCTAACAACACAAATCAACCAAAAATAGCTTAGGGTTCATGAAAATCAAACTCATAAACCAACCATCAAAAGGTGAAGAAAATTACTCACAATTACGTCACAAGGCTCCTCCTAGCACCTCACAAGCAATGGCTTAAGAAATCAACCCCAAAATCAAAAAAACTCCAAGAAATTTGTGGCTGTATATGCCTATTTTTTCACAATAGAGAGGGTTTCAAGGGAAACTAATCGGTGAAACGAGTTCGGGTGGTGGTTTCCATCGAATTTCAAGACAAAATCACTCGATTTGGTTAAGAACTGATGAAGTTAGGGAGAAAAGAAAATCAAAACTCCATGGTCAAAGGGAGGGAATATGTCACGATTTTGAAGGGAGAGGAGGAAGGAAAGTGGTCATGAATAGTGTCATGACATATGTTATAACACCTCACATTTCTAAATCACATATTAATATATTAAATGAGGATTAACGGGGTGAATTAGTGAAAATCCTGGAAATTAGGCTAAAATACAAAGAAAGGGTAAAACGATAAATAGCCAACCACACAACCCTAGGTAGATAAAAACTGATTAGAAGGACTCAGATGATAAAAATAACCCTGGAAATGGATTCAGAACGAAAAATTGAGTGGATAGTGTTTTTACCGGGTAAAAATATTACGGTACAGTTGCACCGTAAAACGTGCCGATTGAGTTTTGAGCTCTAGGTTTTGAATACAAGTTATAAATGGTATGTAGGACTAGGAAATATGATTCTGATAAAATTTGACAGGAATTAGTAAGTTTGGGGAAGCGTGCCTACGACGCACGCAACAGCTTAAAACAACATCCTCTCCGAACGACCGGAAAACTCCGGATTCATCTGATCAAGGGTAATTAAAGGATAATGGTTAATGTTCAAAATATGAGTTTCTGAATAGGTTGTAAAATTATGGATGTTTAGTGGAATCGAAGGGAAATTCAAGTTAATTTGAAATCGCGTGAGGTGGCGGTGGGACCCACCCCACTTAAACCACTTAAGACACATAAGCCTAGGATACTATTCATCATCTTCTCTCTCTCATTTCCTCTCAAAACCGCGGACTCTCCCCCCATAGCTATTTCTTTTGAAATTTCCATTTGCTTCTAACTTAGTCATTTAGGCACCAAATCAAGCAATCATTGGCTTGAAATCTATTGGAAATCACCTTCCAAACCCATTGGTAGTGTTCTTAAGCCTTGAAAACTGCTAGAAATTGAGGAAAACCTCCCCAAAGGCCGCGGCTCATAGTTGAAGATTTGTTTTCATGGTGTTGATTGATGCCCCAATGGTTTAGGATGTCTTAGAGGAGCCTTGTACCTAGCTTTTGAGTGAGTTTCTACACCTTGTTGATGATTTAATTTTCGAATTTGATTCATGAACCCTAAAGGGGTTTTGTTGATTTGTGTTGTTAGAGAGCTCAAATGCAAAATGTGTATTAGATGATAATGTCTTAGAATGATGCGTTAGAGCTATAAATGCAATAAAAATTATTGGTGAAAAATATGATTTTTAACTTAGGAAAATTTTGATGGTGCCATGACTTTATGTTTGAAATTGTGATAGCATTGTGAAATGGGATTGTGGTATAGTTATATGGTGTTATAATTAGATTGTATGAGGTGTGAAATAATTGATTTGGAATGGATCACCCTTGGTGTGGGCTTTAATGCATTTCAGCCATTAAGGGGAAAAGAAGGGAATTGATGTTGTTGTCATTGTTTGGATGATGTATTCTGTGTTAAATGATAATTAGATGGGTTGTGTGGTGGTTGGAAGGTTGGTGAACCAATGGAAAAATAATTGATGGTGTTGGGAGGTGTAATGGAACCTAGAGCAAAATACTAGACAAAACGATGTTTGAATGATTTAAAATGTAAATTGGCACTTGATATGACCTTTTGGTAACCTAAGAATGCCTAAGAAAATGACAAAGAAAATTTAGAAAAATAAATTGCAAATTAACACTATGTAGGCCGAACCTACCTTGTGTGGGGGAGAGATTTTGACGTTTTCGTATTTTGATGGATTTGCCGAGTATTGATGATTCATACATGGTTGTTATAGGTTGTCATACGTGGATTTGAACCCCGAACCGTGAGCTCGGTGGGTTACCCTTGGTCCCGAACCAAGTGGGATTGAGGTGAGTATTTGAAACCATGCTTGAAGAGTTGATAACTTGCATGTGTTGGTATGAATTGTAAGTAATTGGGAATGTCCTCTGGGTAGGCATTTTTGTGTGTAACGAGCTCGGGGAATATATTACCTTGGAGCTAATTGGAGAGGATTATACAGGTAACCCCTTGCTACTGGAGCTTGATCCCCTTGTGTGTTCCACCATACCCATTGAGGGTGATGGTAGGAAGTGTATGTAAGTAATGTAGGATAACATGTCCATGCATTCATTATGTATGTTAGTGGTACACTGGATGTATCGAGTCTCTGGCCAGTAGACAGTTTCCCTTCGGGCGATACGGACTTCCACTGGATAGGTCTCCGAGAGGGAGTTCCAGTTGACTTAGGGTCGTGGTGTGTGATCCAGATAGGAGCACACTAGGAAGTCTCGGGTGTATATGGATGGAGGGTGCCTTGGTTAGATGTTCTGGGAACACGCCTTGGTTGAGACCCGTAGGCTTATATGCCGAGCCAATAGGCTGGACGTTGCGTGGTATTGGCATTGACCATTCCAGCTTCGTCATATTTTGTATCCCTATGCTCCCCTATTTCTCTAAATCCCTTGCTTTATCCTGTTTTCAAGTTATTATCGTATGTTATTTATATGCATCGAAGTGAGCCATTGGGCGGAGCATTCTCCAGAACTTCTGGGTTACTGAGATATATTCGTATATCTCATCCGTCTTGAAGGCATTATTTCAGAATGTAGCAGTGGTGCAGGAGCGGTGGACAAGAAGCCCGCAGGATGACTGAGACATATGAGTATTAATTGTTTTGCATTTTGGTGGCCATTGGGCCTAGGCTAGACTTAGGGCATGAACATCGCATATGTATTTAGGAGGAGATTTATTGTCATATTTGTTCATGTCATTTTGCCTAAGTCTAGTTACATTTAAATTATGTCATTTTGAGGTCCTTTATTATGTATCAATTGAAGGTCGAAGTTGTATTTGTAATATGTCATTGGAAGCCTTGAATTTGTATATGAATTGTTGTAACCATGAATCATATGTAATATGATAAAAGGGCAATAGGCCTATTTTAGGATTTCGATTATGTGTATGTTTAGAAAATGCATACAAATGGACATTGGTGATTGAAATATGTAAATGTTGATAAAGTAAGCGATATGGTATGAATAGAGTATTTTGATATAAACTGTGAAGGGTTGTAAGAGCCCCAAGGAATTGCTGGTCCTTGTGTGTGCCACCCTATGATTATTAGGTACCATTTGAGGTCATAGATCACTTGTACAGATTTAGGGATTGTTGGAAAAATAAAGGAAACTCTGGCGAACTTTCTAGAAATTGACAGAATTTAGGCAAAATTTGGGAGAGTATATCTCCCTCCACAGAGGTCTGATAGGGACGTACCATACGTCGTTTCGAAGGTTAAGAAGTCCTCTATCCTGTGGTTAAATTTGGTAAAAATATGGATTGGGTGTCGGCCTGTAGAAGGCAGAGAACACAAACTGCCCATTTGCTTACTGCACATATGGCAGTTCTAGACCGGTTTTGGGAAAATTATTCCTGCTTCGTTTCTTGGTCAAATTAGGTGTATGATATATAAAATTGAATTTTCAGGTGTCTAGTTTGTTGAATAAAAATTTGAGAGCAATTTGATGAGTGGATTTGCTGCAGTAATTGTTTTAGTGAGGGATGTTTGGTGCTGTTTTGAGGTTGGTTGACAACTTTGCTTGTCCAACTTCAAATGGCGGTATCCGGAGCAAACGAGCTCTAAATAACTCGTGTGATAGCTTCCTAGAAAGGTAATTGAATCTAGAATAACATAATAAAAGATGAGGAGCGCGCGTCATGCAGTTTGTCTGCAGAAAAATAAAGAGCGAACCATGTTCGGATATGTAGAAAACTTAAAAGTGAGATTTTGGCTAAGTGGGTTTATGGGAACCCCTTATGGGGCATTTGGTTGAGGAGAAATTTGTTGAATACTAAGGAAATGTAATTGATAGGGAAATGGTTGGAAAGTGAGTTTGGTAGGAAAATGTAAAAAAAGTTGTTTGGTTGGAAAAAAATTTTACCGGAAAAATTTGGTAAATATTATAAAGTCTATGTTTGGTTTGAGTTAAAATATTGATGGGAAAATGAGTTGTAATTACCAAAATACCCCTTATTTTTAAATATTTTGAATCTCATCCCGCGGTGTCTATGTTTGATTGTGTGAAGAGTACTCTCATTCAGTGTCATAAATCTATCAGAAATTGCTACATCATTTTAGACTATTCAAACCTCTAGAAATTGCCTCTGTGTTCGTCGCACTCTGCTTCCAGTTATGGTGAAGGATGAAGGTAGCTTTATAAGAGGGTAATTTTGGTAGCTATGGTGCCAAATGTTTTTCATTTACCTAGCTTTTGTGAAATACCACCTTGGAAGTGGGATTTGAGTACCATGCATTTTATCAGATTTTGCAAACAATTATCAATGGCTAGGAAAATCAATTAGCTAGGAAAATTTTTTAATACCATGTACCAAACATGGACAATCCCAAATGCCAATCTCATATATCTAGGTAAATTTTAAGAAATCTGCTACCAAACACAACCTTAGTGACTTGAGAGATGTAAAACAAATTATAAAAGTAGTTTAAATAATTATTCCGCAAAGAGTTTACAGTTACGGTCACAACTTTTATTTATTACATTTTTTATTGTTTTAAACGTTCGCGTAATAAACGGAAAAATTTTACTCGCATTTTTATATATGAACTGCTCTGATTGTAACTGCGCTTAATAGCGTAATTAATGTTAACAATGCCGGTGTACAACGAGCTGTTACATGTGTCCTTAAGTGGCTTAAATGAGGTGGGCCCCACCGCCACCTCACGCGATTTCAAAGTAACTTGAATTTCCCTCCGATTCCACTAAACGTCCATAAATTCACAACCTATTTAGAAACTCTAATTTTTAACATTAACCATTGTCCTTTAATTACTCTTGATCAGATGAATCCGGAGTTTTTCGGTCGTTCGGAGAAAATGTTGTTTTAAGCTGTTGCGTGCGCCGTAGGCACGCTTCCCCAAACTTACTTATTTCCATCAGTTTCCCTCATAAATCACATTTCCTAGTTCTATATACCATTTATAACTTGTATTCGAAACCTATAGCTCAAAATTCAATCGGCATACTTTACGGTGCAACTGTACCACGGTATTTTTACCCGGTAAAAACACTATTCACTGAATTTTCTGAAACTTGCCTAATCACTCAATTTTTTGTTCTGAATCCATTTCCAGGGTTATTTTTATCATTTGAGATCCCCTACTCAATTTTTATCTTCCTAGGGTTGCGTGTTTGGCTATTTACCGTTTTACCCTTCCTTTGTATTTTGACCTAATTTCCAGGATTTTCACTAATCCTTCCCTTTAATCCACGTTTAATATATTAATATATGATTTAGGAATGCGAGGTGTTATAGTTACTCTAGCAAACAATTTTCTTATAGATTTCTTCTAAATTTTGGTTTTCTCTTCTATCCTTTTTGTTTAATCTTCTAAACTTTGATTTTATAGATTTGATGGATCAAGTCATATTGGTTATAAAGATGATATTGGATCAAGACTATGGAACTAATTGATTTGTATTCCTTTGGTACAAAATGAGTATTAACAGAATATATAATCTTTAACTTAATGATTATTGATATGAACTGACCCAAGGAAGTTTGAGATTAGACAGTAATATTGTGAGGGATGCCTTACTTTGGCTTTGAGCTCTGCCACTAAGTAAGTTTCCACGCTCAGAGACCCTCAGATGCTGGGCTTTAGTAGTTTCAGTTAAAAATTACACGTTCTCTTCTATATTTATTATTCCAGTTATTATTGAAATATAGATTTTCTTATCATAAACACGCTTTGAGAAACAATATTTGTCTTTATAGCGGTCAGACTGGTTATAGTTTGAAGATCTCATTATTACTGAGATTTATCTCACGTGTGTTTATATTTATGCTAACCTTTGTAGAAAATAAGCATGCATAGTCTTTGTTTGACGGTTGACGGGTGGCAAATAAATGTCTACTTTTATGAGGATCGTACAGAGTTTTGCATCGTGCTTGGTGAAGAAGGAGTGACTGTTATTTTCTACCCTGATAGAAACTTTTATGTATAGAGAAAAGACTAAATAGGACTTAATCAACACACCTACTTATATGTCCTATATAGTTTATATGCTTATCACCTTTGCTGATGTAATCTAATCTAATCTAGATGTACTAGTGAGCTTGACTTCATATCTAATGTATAATTAATTTTAAGGGTGTTTTGTCATATGCCTTCTTTTATAACCACTGCTTTAGAACCTTATATCCCTTTATTCTTTCATAATCATTTAAAATGTTATTTAAGAATTAATCTAATATTCTCTATGATAGCTGGTAATTGAGGGTGTTATATTTTATGGTATCAAAGCAACGTTCAGGTAAATAAAAGACTTAAACTATGCATATGTATCATAGTTTCTTGATATTCTGTCATAGATCATGTATATTTTGAATTATTTAATAGTAAGCCTTATCAACTCACTACCATGAAATAATATATGTAGATCTTTGGCAGATGTAAGGTAATCTTTGACTTTTGAACCAGAAGTTAACTCGGCAACTGATGCATTTACCGGGTGACAGAAGCTCTGAGAGAATAGGCTATGACAAATCAACAAATTATTCAAGAGTTAAAGGAGTATCGTGCAACCAGAAACCACACTTATAACTCTGAAAGTGAAAATGAACCTAGATATGCAAATGCTCAAGGAGAACCTAATCCTGAATATATAGTACTAAGTGAATTCCGTAAACATAAACCTTCCACTTTTCTTAGAGATTATAACCGTGAGGCAGTTGTTGAATGGTTGCAAGAACTTGAGAAAATATTCCTGATAATAGATTGTTCTAATATTCACCGTGTAAATTTGTCATATATATGCTAATTGGAGAAGCAGACCATTGGTGGACAAGTACCAAAAGATATCACCAAAGGCAAGGAACAAAGATTACTTCTATGACATTTAAAGATGCCTTTTGCAAAAATATTTTTCTCAAAGTGTAAAAAACAGGAAAAAAATTGATTTTCTTGAACTAAAACAAGGAAAATGACAGTTGCTGAATATGTGGCAAAATTTGAGAAACTATCCAAATATTCAAATTATGTACAAAACCAACCTAATGAAGAATGGTTGACATCTAAGTTTGAATCTGAATTAAAATATAAACTTAAAAGCATGATAATAGGACATCAAATAAGAAACTTTTCATCACTAATAAGAAACTTGTATGGGTAAATCGGAGGAAGAACAATTACAATAGTAAAGCAAGATTTCCACGAGAATTGAACTCAAGAAACAACTTTGCTAGCAACGAAGGGAGAAGAAATGTAAGTCGAACGAATTCTCAGATTCAGGTATGTCCAAAGTGCAAGAAAAATCATGTTGGAGAATGCCTAGCAAGACATGGCATGTGTTTCAAGTGTGGGAAAACAGGACACATAATGAGGCAATGACCTCAAAATCAAGGTCAGAGTTTATCTAACTAGCCTGAAGCAAAAGTAAGAGTTTTTACTCTGAATAGTCTCGAAGTGGCTTAAGCTTCAAACTTGGTTCAAGGTACTCGTCTAATACAATTTTCTCTTATAATTATACTTTATGATATTGAAGATACCCACTCTTTCATCTTTTTATCTTATGCTTAAAAATTAAAGTCATCAATTTCCATTTACCTTATCACCTAGAAGTCTTCATTCCTACTAGAGAAAAGATAACCACATTCCAATTCTATAAGAATTGTCCTCTTCAAATCAAAGGAAGTTATTTGAGATAGATTTGGCATGTCTACCTATAATTGACAGATTTGGTTCTTGGTGAATTGGTTATTTGCCAATTGTGTGGTTATTGACTATCATAACAAAAATATATTTTTTACAAAAAAAACCAAAGCTTCCCAATGAATCCTTGTTTTTGTCAACCTCCCAACTTAGGAAGGATTTGTTAGAAGGATCACAATGATATGTTCTCTTTAATCTTTTAGAAACAATGGTTAAACCTTATATAACTAGTATTCTTGTTGTCTTTGAAAACTCATATATTTTTCGGAATGATATTCCATATTTTTACCCCTAACAAGAGAAATTGAATTTTTCATTGATTTGATACCTAGAGTAGGTCCAATTTCTGTTGCACCCTATATGATGTCACCCTTAGAGGTTGTTGAACTAAAAATATAAATAGAGCAACTTTTGTCAAAGTAGTTCATTAGACTAAGTGTGTCACCCTGGGGTGCATCAGTACTCCTTGTCAAGACAAATGATAGAAGCATGAGAATGTGTGTGGACTATAAGCAACTGAACAAAGTTATCATTAAAAAAAATATACTTTGCCTAGAATTGATGACCTTTTAGATCAATTGAGTGGAGCCATATTGTTTTCTAAAATAAATTTAAGATCAGAACATCACCAGATCAGGATTAAGACAAAATTAGAACTAAGTACGAACATTATGAGTATCCAGTGATGTCATTTGGGTCAACAAAGGCCCCATATGTATTTATGGATTACGTGGACATTCAAGCAACATGCTCATGAGGGTGAAAAATAATTTTTTTTGTTCTTTGTTGCGGAATCTGTAACTCTTTACGGTCCTCATGAGTAATTCCTAGAATTTACCCGTTAAAACACATTTGGGGTTTAGGATTACCTTAATCACTTGAAGGCGTCAAAGGGGATGATGCCCTCTAATTGTGATCCACACGATTGCCTCTTGGATTGCTTGTGAGAACTCCTCTCCTTGAATCCTCCTTCTCCTTGGTAGTTTCCTAGGCAATTGCAAGGAGGAGGCTTCAAGTGTTTAGTTTAATTTTCTCAAGACAATGATGGTGTCTTGAGGTTAGGTGAAAGGGCAACAATGGAGGAAAGAATGAGGGTGATAGGTTTCCAAGACTTGATTTTTCTTGGTCCTTTTTGGTGCTCTACGAAAATTATGAAGAGGAACAACAACAAACAAACTGGAGCCAATTGTCTTGTAATTTAATTAGGATTAGAATCTTAATTCCAATCACATAAAATTAGCCCAAGGAGATTTGTTTGTTATTAAATTTGAATTTCAAGATTGCTTCTTGAAGCATCTTTAGTTTGTTCTAATTCATGAAGCTCTTGAATTCAGAATTCAAGTTTAATGGATCCAATCCATTTTGTTCAAAATTTAAAATAGGATTTAGAAGCATCCTAGTTTGAATTCACCTATCCCTCATAAAATCCTCTTGGTTGTTGCTTCAACAATATTATTTGAATTCGTAATTAAAATAACAAAGTTGTTGGAAGAATCTATATCCAATCTTTATTAGATATAAATTTGGATAATTCAAATTATCCTTAACAACCTAACCTCTTGAATTCAAAATTCAAATTTAAACTTAATATTTAAATTCAAATTAAATTCAATCTTTTCCTAGCTCATAATTTGAATTCAAATTCAAAATTCAAAATTCAAAATTTCAAATTTCAAATTCAAATTTTGAATTGGCCCAAATCTTGTTTTGACCAAGTCAACTATTTGATTTAATACATCATGGCCCTAAGACCCTATTGGGCCTACTAATACATTTGAGCCTATTAGTGTAGAAACTAATTTCTCACTAAAAGCCGAAATGAGGCGCATGATACAATTGGGGTTGGAGTTCAACTCCAACCCAATTACACCTATAGTCTTGAAAAAGTCCAATAACAATTATTGGCCCAAACTTACTAAATATAAGCAATCAAGAATAACTTTAGTGTGTGACCCATTAGGCCCAATTAGTCACTGACATAAATAAACCTGAACTAGTTAAACTCCTTTAACGAACCCAATTTATCTAATGACCACATAAGACACTAGCAATGCTCTGTGACCCCAGAACTAATCAGGTTGATCAAGTGATCTACATTTCTTATTTGGATACTGTGCTAACATCATCCTCACATTGTCATTCACATTTAGTCAAGAGCAAGGATAAAGTATCATCTATCTCGATTGACTAAATATAGCTTTTCACAAAATTAGGAATTTTCTTCTAGTGACTCTAAGACGGATCATAACTCCTCATGATCTCTTACTATGCATAAATTCCCAAGTCAACTAGAAGTCATCCAAGTCCTACCTGTTATTGTGAGTGACTAATCCTTTTTAGGGGGATTATGAGTCCTTTCGGTATGTCCATCTATACTCATGTATCGAGTTATACCTAAGAGTACACTATCCTCCCCATTTTCAGGCGGATAAAGTTGTACAGTCAAAGTATAACCCTAGGACATAGTGTTCGATGACATCCTCAAGTCTAAGACGACCTGCACTACCAAACGATGAGAGATATTACAAATCCAATTATACTCTCTACAATGAGTCATTGTGGAGTCTCTCGGCAGGTCAGTTCAGTGCCATTTGTTCCCCAATAGATCCACCCATGACATCAACTAAGGCATCACCATGCCTGCATTCGATGAGGTCCCTACCTTGTATCTCCATACAAGTAGATGATGTCGTACTAGTCTTATTGAGATCACCAATGCCCTATCTTGGTGATTCAAGACCAAGAATAAGTTTAAGGCAATAGACATGTAATGTCCTCAAGTCTTCATAATCATGATCCCTATCATAGATCCTCGCGTGAACACCTATTCTATTCCTAAGGCCTTTATCTTTAAACACATATTAATCATAAAATATAGGCGAAACTTAAATATGATAAAGATAAAGCACGCTCAAATATATAAATCATGCAATATCAAATAGTATAAGGTGTTCATCTGATAAAATAGATTGTCTCTAGGACACTTACATACTAACATTTTAGGCCCTATTTGGATTAATTTGTAGTAGTGTTCATAGATGATATTTTACTATATTCTAGAAATGAAGAATAACAGAAAGAGCATCTGAGGATAGTTTTACCGGTTTTGAAAGATAAGCAATTGCATGCTAAACTTGAAAAATGTAAGTTGTGGATGAAGTAAGTTAAAATTTTGGGTCTTGTAATATCAAAAGAAGGAATGTCTATTGATTCTAGTAAAATTGAGAATCTAATGCATTAGGAAAGACCTAAGATTATCACTGAAATAAGGAGTTTTCTAGTATTAGCAGGATATTATAGAAGATTTATTAAAGGATTTTCACAATTAGACTTGTGTTTAACCAGGTTGACTAGAAAGAGAATTCCTTTTGTTTGGACACAAGAGTGTCAGGATTATTTTCAAGATTTGAAAAATAAATTAACATTTGCACCAATTTAACAATCCCCAATCCATTAGGAAAATTTGAGGTTTACAGTTATGCATCTAAAAAAGGATTATGATGTGTTTTAATGCAAGAAAGAAAAGTTGTAGCTTATGCCTCAAGACAATTAAGACCTTATGAAGAAAATTCTCCAACTTATGATTTAGAACTAGTTGCTGTAGTTTTTTCCCTCAAAATATGGAGGCATTATTTGTATGGAGTCGTATTTTAGGTTTTGAGTGATAATAAAAGTCTTAGATATTAATTTTACCAAAAATAGTTAAATATGAGGCAAAGAAAGAGGATGAAATTTTTGAAAGATTATGATTTAGAACTTAAATACCATCTAGAAAAGCAAATGTGGTAGCTGATACTTTATGTAGAAAATCTCTTCACATATCACATTTAATGATAAAAAAAATGGAGTTATTAGAAAAATTTAAGGATACAAGATTATTTGTAATTGTATTGCCTCAAAGTTTGGATATTAGTGAAATAAGAGTGAATAATGAGTTACTAGACAATATTAGAAAAGCTCAAAAGGAGGATTCAAATTTAGAAAAAAAAATTGAACATGAAGCATTTACAGAGTGGGAAGATGGATTAATGAAATTTCAAGGAAGGATTATTATACCTAGGAAAGAAGAGTTGATGAAAGAGGTATTAGATGAGGCATATAGGAGTAAGTTCACTATTCACTCTGGCTCCCTTAAAATGTATCAAGATTTAATAAAGAAGTTGTGATGGTCAGGAATGAAGAGAGATATTGTTGAATATGTTTCAAAGTGTATAATTTGTCAAACAGTAAAAATTGAACTTAAAATACCTTTCGGATTACTTCAACCATTAAACATACCAGAATGGAAGTGAAAAAGTCTAGCCATAGATTTTGTGATGGATTTACCAAGAACTCAGAAAGGATATGATGCAATTTGGATAATCATTGATCGATTAACCAAATCTGCTCATTTTTTACCAATTAGAACTCAATATTTCATTGAGAGGTTAACCCAATTATATATATAAAAATTTGTTAAACGTCATGGGGTACCTCTAAGTATTGTGTCAGATAAAGATCCTAGATTTACTTCTAGATTTTGGGATCTTTGTAGCAAGCTTTTAGAACTAAGTTGAGGCTTAGTATAGTCTATCATCCTCAAATTGATGGTCAAATTGAGAGAATTATTCAAACTTTAGAGGATATGCTCAAATTTTATATTCTTGAACAAGGAGGCAACTGGGATAAATAGTTGCCATTAATAGAGTTTGCCTATAATAATAAATTTTACTCTAGTATTATAATGACTCCATATGAGACACTTTATAAAAGGAAGTGTAGATCTCCAGTATGTTGGTATGAAAAAAGGTAAAAATAATTGTTGGGACCAAAATTAGTCTAAGAAACCTCAAGATAAATTGATATGATGATTAAGGAAAATCTTGAAAAAGCGCAAAGCAAACAAAAAAGTTATTCTAATAACAGGCGAAAACCTTTGGCTTTTGAAGAAGGAGAACATATTTTCTATAACTTTCTCCTACCACTTGTGTAGGTTGGATACTCAGAGTCAGGAAGTTAAATCGTAGATACATTGATCCTTTTCAAATACTCCAAAAAATAGGGTTAATTGCTTACGAACTTGCTATTCCTCATCATCTTTCCAATCTCTACAGTATTTTTCATATTTCTAAGCTTATAAAATATGTCCCAGATCATTCTCATATATTCTTCATCTAGACTCAGTACAGGTAAAGAAAATATGATTATTAGAATAGAGCCAGATCATTCTCATGTATTCTACCCTTTGGTTTAATCTTCTAAACATTGGTTTTATGGATTTGATGTGTTTGCGCATATTGGTTATAAAGATAGTATTGGATCAAGACTACAGAACTAATTGATTTGTATTCCTTTGGTACCAATTGAAAGATAGCCTTAGAATTTTTCACTTGGTTATGGAAGGTCATAGAATACATTATCTTAAGACCCAATAACAATTCCAAAATAAGGGAAAGGTTGCAAAAGCATATATGAAGAATGACGACAATAAAAATGGTGAAATATGGTGACTTTGTATATGTACATTGGCTTGCAAGCAAAACATATGATACGCGTGGCACCGAATAAAATAGATGCATGTTTGGTAAACTTTGCTTGATTGGTTAGTTTATTAAATATCTTGGATGAAAAGGGAAAAGACAAAAGGAAGATACGGGTCTTCCCAAATCAAGGGATCACTCGTGGCTTCTTTCTTACATGAGAAAACAAAGAAGAAAATGAGAAAGACCCCGATAGGCGTACTAAGAGAATTAAAAAAAAGTCTCCAAAAACTTGGTAATTCAAGAATTTAGTGAAGGCATGCAATTAGTAGGGATGCCTTCTTTATTTGAAAGATAATTCATCCGTTTGTTTTCTAGTGGTTGTCAGAGACAATTTTTTCCTTTTCAGTTATTCACCTCCTCTTTTGTTCTTTATTATGTGTTTCTTTTTATCTTTTCCATTTCCTTGATTAGGACAGTATGTCAAAGTGGAAAAGATGAGATAGAATACTCTTGGATGTCAAAGAGAGCATCTTTTTTATTTCTTTTTTGGGAAAGTTATATTTTATCAGAAAAAGTGGGTGCTTACCGCCTGTTTATAAAACAAGTAGCAACTAGACACCTCATATACGTACACGACAACAATAAAGTCTTTCATGTAAGTTTTTGTTAAATTTAATTTATGGTCAAACACACATATGTTAATAACGCACCATCTTGTCTTTCTCTTTTCTTGATTCATATGAACCTCCCAAACTATTGCATAATTTACACCAAATACTTAAACATGTTATTCCCGTTTACTTCTTAAAATCCATCATTGTAAATATAAAAAAACAATGAATTTGTGAGGAGTTGATTCATGATTTAGTGATTTATTTATCTTCTTCTAATGAATGAATGAATAAAATAAAATTAAACAATTTCTTTGTATCGATGTTAAGTTATGATTAAATACAATAAATGTGTACACGATTATTATAATTTATTTAAAGAACTCTGCCTTCATTATATATATGTATGTATGTATATATATATAGATAAAATCATTTCTGCAGTCGCTTTACGTACAACAACGATACGTGTATGGTTATTATAACACCTCATATTTCTAAAACATATATTTATATATTAAATATGGATTAAAGGGTAGGATTAGTGAAAATCCTGAAATTTGAGTTAAAATACAAAGGAAGGGTAAAACGGTAATTAGCCAAATACGTAACCCTAGAAAAGTGATTGAGTAGGAGGTCTCAAATGGGAAAACTAACCCTGGAAATGGATTCAGAACGAAAAATTGAGTGGTTAAGCAAGTTTCTGGAAAATTGATGAATAGTGTTTTTACCAGGTAAAAATATCGCGGTACAGTTGCACCGTAAAGCATGTTGAGTGAATTTTGAGTTCTAGGTTTGGATATAAGTTATAAATAGTACATAGGACTAGAAAATATGATTTCTGATGAAAATTGATGGAAATTAGAGTGTTTGGGGAAGTGTGCCCACATCGCGCATAACAGCTTAAAACTATGATTTCTCCGAATGATAGGAAAACTCCAGATTCATCTGATCAAGTGCAATTAAAGGACAATGGTTAATGTTAAAAATTAGAGTTTCTAAATAGATTATAAAATTATGGACGTTTAGCGGAATATGCGGGAGATTTGAATTAGTTTGAAATCGCGTGAGGTGGGGATAAGGCCCGCCTTACATAAGTGGACTTGGCCACATGGCAAGACACCAAAAATCAAAACCATCTCTCTCCTTCTTCTCCCTAACAGCCCGCGGCCTACATGAATGGTGAGGAAGCTTTGCTTCAAAAACATAAATCAACCAAAACTCATCCAAGACTCACTTAAATCCAAAAGTGTTAAACATCAAAGTTGTTCCAAATTTCCTTGTGAGCATCTTTCCTTCCTTGAGTGAGCCACGAAATTGAGTGAGCAAGGAGATCATTTTCCTATTGTGGGTGGCGGTTTTGTGGATTTTTGTGGTGGTTGGTGGCGGTTTTGGACCATCCAAGGGTTGAAACTCACTATTGGGTTGCCTAGGTGTTGATTGGTGGTAAGCTTTCTCATACATTTTTGGTTTTGATTTGGATTTGATTTTGATGACCTATAGCTTGCATTCTTGAATTGAGGTAGTTAGAGAGCTCAAATTGAAATTGTGTAATAGATAAAAGTGGCTTAGAATGATGTTTTAGAGTGGTAGAAACTATAAAAATTATTGAGAAATTTAGTTGATAACATAGGCAATTTTGAGTTGGGATTTCATGACTTTGTGAAATGACTTGGTGGTATGATTGTGTAATTGAGTTGTGGAGTGTTTGTATGAGTTAATTATAGGATTGTAAGGTGTGTGAAAGTGTTGAATTGGATTGGAAACCCCTTGGTATGTTTGCCCCTAGAATTCGGCCCTTATAGGGTATATAGGGCTTGATGATGCAAATTTGTTTAATTGATGTTGTGTAATTGGAAATGGTATTTAGATGGGTGGTGTGTTGAGTTGATGCATTGAGTTGGAAGGAAAATGATTAGGTGATGTGTGTGAGTGTGCTTCAGCCATTAGAAGGAAATTAAGAAAAATTGGTGCTATCATGGTTTTAATTGAATTAAGGACTTAAAGTGGTGTTGTGGTAACATTAGGAAACCATGGGAACCTTGAATAATAATTAAGAAGATTGTTAGGTAACTTAGGCCTAAATGGCCGAACCTATGCTTGTGGGGAGGTGGGAATCTGGTGCTTTGTAATCTTGATGATTGCACCTTGTATTGATGATCCTTGTGTGATCATTGTAGGTTGCCTCCCACGGACGGAAATTCGGAGCTTTGAGCATTGATGGGTTTCCTTTGGTCCTTGACCAAAGGAATTTTGGTAAGTGGCCATGATTATATGCATGAATATTTAATGAGCATGTGTATACTTTTGGTTGATTATAATTTTATCGGAAATGGCCTATGTGTAGGCATTTCTTGAAGTAGCAAGCTCGAGGACGTATTGAAATGGAGCTATCAAGCAAGAAGGATTAATCAGGTAATCCCTCGGTACTAGAGTTTGATCCCCGTGTGTGCTCCACCATGCCCCTTTGAAAGTAGAATTGACCTTGAAGGTCGAAACATGCGTGAGGGAAAAACAAAATTTTTTGCAAGCGGAACACATGCATATCAAGATACATACTTTAAGACGTATGCCATACCTTGTTCGTGAAAACTCAAGATGATCAAGGTAGGTCTGAAGGGTTCAGACCCTCTAACGTTGATCCACACCACCCGCGTCTAGATACAGGAATTCCTTCCAGTAAGGCCGCCGATTGATCACCATAATAAGGCTTGCTATGCGCTCAGTGTGTGATGCAGGAGGCTAGGTAAAAGTGTTTAGAAGAGTTAAGTGTTCTAAGAGAAAACCTCACATGGGGGGCGCATAGATGAGTAGAGAAAGGCTTGGCTTTTCACAAAAACCTAAGGAGGAACTAACTACACATTAAGTACACAAGAGGAGCCTTTTAAGTTTCAAAAACAAATCAGATTTTTCTCCCAAAAATCTGATCAAAGTGGCGCCCTTGGGGAGAGAATAAGTGGAGTTGTTGCATTTCAAAAATTGCCAACAACATCCCAGAATATTCTCATGAGACTAAGTTCAAAACCTAGAAATCTGATCATGAATCATCATATAATCAGCTATATGGTGCGCCCCATATAGCCTAAAAGGTGACCAGATACATTTAAGTTAGTTGCATTTCTAACTTAAATCAACTCACTCAAATATTCTCCCAACAGACCGTATCTTCTGGAGCTGATTTTGATGATCAAATCTAGCCAAAATTAGCGTCCCATTATCCTTGGATTATGTCTAAAAGATCTCCTCTTGATATGTTCCAACAAGATCTCATCTTATCCTTTTGTTATGAAACAACTTTTCATAGCCAATTCAAATTCGAATTTCAAACATTTGAATTCAAACTTTGAAACACTTAAATTTTAAATTCAAATTCTAAATTCAAATTCAAATTTCAAATTTCAAAATTCAAAATTCAAATTTCAAAATTCAAATTCAAATTTCAAATTTCAAAATTCAAATTTCAAATTTCAAATTCAAAATTCAAAATTCAAATTCAAAATCCAAATTTCAAAATTCAAAATTCAAAATTCAAATTCAAATTTCAAATTTCAAATTCAAAATTCAAAATTTAAACATTTGATAATTAATTTAACTAATTAAATTAATTAGTAATGTCTTGGACTATCCAAGCCCATTACTTTGACCCATGCGCCCTCCACTTTATCTGTGGAGTTCCAAACTACTTCTTGGGCTAATAACAATTGTTAGGCCCAATACCTTTAATGCTAGAGCATCTAGACAATTAGGTGTTAGTGACCCATTAGGTCAAACATAGCCACTGACATAAATGGGCTTGGGCCCAATAAGCCCACAACCCTTCTAATGACAACACAGAGCACTAGCAATGCTTTGTTGCCCCAGAACTAGTTAGATTAATGACTTGATCATCCTATTACACATATTTGGTTGCCGTATATATTTCCTTTCGTCTCGGTTACCTTCCCATAAAACCTAGGGTAAGGAAATGTATCAACCCCTGCGGTTTAGGGTAAGCTTTATTCGAAATAGGGGATCTTCAATTTACATACTCTAAAGGCAGATCATCTCATGATCTCTTTTACTATGCATAGATTCCCGAGTCCCTGTAAATGTCATCTCGATTTGTCCGGTTTACAGATAACCTAATCTCTCACAGAGATTTGACGAATTCCTTCAGCTTATCACCCTAGCCCTGTGTTCTTTCAGGACAAGCCCAACAGTATACTTATGAGTCTCCATGTTTCAGGCAGACGAGGTGCACAATCAAAGCATGCCTTCTAGAACACAGTCTAGGTAATAACTTCTGGTCTTAGAAAAGACATACCCAAATATAAAGAGACTACTCTAATGATACTCTCTGTGAGAGTTCCTCATAGAGTCTCTTTGTGGGTGTGTTCAGTGCGAGCTATACCCTTATAGGTCCACCCACGACTTCAGCTAAGACATCTCCATATCTGTAGCTTATGAGGTCTTTACCTTGCATCCAAATACAAGTAGATAAGTCGTGCTAGTCTTACCCGAGATCACTGATCCCCATTCTCAGTGTCTCTAGACTAGGAACATAAAATTAGGAATAAACATGCAGTATCCTTGAATCCTCATGATCGTGATCTCATCACAGATACTCAAGAGATACCTATTTTATTCCAAGGGGTTTATCCAGTTACTCATATAAATATTAATAGTAATATTGAGAC
Organism: Gastrolobium bilobum; assembly: GCF_033153095.1. Taxonomy (NCBI): domain Eukaryota; kingdom Viridiplantae; phylum Streptophyta; class Magnoliopsida; order Fabales; family Fabaceae; genus Gastrolobium; species Gastrolobium bilobum. The sequence goes on from NW_026899912.1 coordinate 117,646, forward strand.
AAAATATGAAACAAGATAAATAGTGCTTTTATTTGCGACAATATAAAAGGTCTACATATGTCCTAATCTAATCAAAAGATTGTCTCTAGGACATCCATATACTAACAAGCTCCCACTTGGCCTAGAGCCAATCAGACCTAAATCGTATACCCAAAGCCTCATAATGACTATCATGTTTTCTCTGAGAAACAACCTTTGTCAGAGAATCGGCCAGGTTATCATCTGTGGGAACATAATCCATCTTTACATCCATCATATCAATGATTTCTCTAATCAGGTGATATCTGCGGAGCACGTGCTTAGATCTTTGATGAGACCTAGGTTCCTTTGACTACGCAATGGTTCCATTGTTGTCGTACAGCAACTGTATGGGCTCATCCACGCTTGGAACCACCCTAAGTTCAGATATGAACTTCTTGATCCACACGACCTCCTTAGCCACTTCTGAAGCAGCTATATATTCAGCTTCTGTCGTTGAATCTGTTGTTGTCTCCTGCTTGGAACTCTTCCAAGATATTGCCCCACCATTTAAGGTGAATACGAACCCTGACTGTGACTTGCAGTCATCTTTGTCACTCTGAAAGCTGGCATCAGTGAACCCTTTCACTGTTAGCTCATCAACCCCACCATAGACCAGAAACACATCCTTAGTTCTTCTTAAGTACTTAAGGATGTTCTTGACTGCCGTCCAGTGACCCTCTCCGGGGTCCGACTGGTATCTGCTCGTAATGCTTAAAGCATATGAGACATCTGGTCTCGTACATATCATGGCATACAGAATGGATCCAATAGCTGAAGCATATGGAATTTCACTAATGTGATCCTTCTCAGCCTGTGACTTAGGACACATGGCCTTTGAAAGATGTACGCAATGACTGACGGGAAGAAAACCCCTTTTCGACCCTTCCATGCTAAACCTCTTTAGCATCTTGTCAATATATGTAGATTAAGATAAACCCAGTAGCCTGTTTGATCTATCTCTATAGATTTTTATACCAAGTATAAAGGCCGCCTCTCCTAAATCCTTCATGGTGAAATTTTTTGAAAGCCACTCTTTCATTGTTTGTAATGTGGGGATGTCATTTCCTATTAACAATATGTCATCTACATAAAGTACTAGGAAGACGACATTACTCCCACTAACCTTCTTGTAAACACAAGGTTCATCCTCGTTCTTGATAAAATCGTTACTCTTAACGACTTCATCAAAATGAATATTCCAACTCCTTGATGCTTGCTTTAGCCCATATATCGACCTTTGAAGTTTGCATACCATATGCTCTTGATCTTTGATTTCAAAGCCTTCAGGTTGTGTCATGTACACATCCTCCTTCAAGAACCCATTCAAGAAGGAGGTCTTGACATCCATTTGCCAAATTTCATAGTCGTGATATGCCGCTATTGCAAGCATGATCCTAATAGATTTGATCATGGCAACAGGTGAGAAAGTCTCATCATAGTCAACTCCTTGTCTTTGACGATACCCTTTCGCAACCAACCTAGCTTTGTAGGTCTGAACGTTGCCATCTGCATCAGTCTTTCTTTTAAAGACCCATTTGTTACCAATAGGAACTATTCCTTGCGGTTTAGGAACCAAAGTCCATACCTTGTTTTGATACATTGAATCCATTTCAGATTCCATGGCTTCAAGCCATCTAGAAGAGTCAACATCCTTGACTGCCTCTTCGTAGTTACTTGGTTCATCATCCTCGACGGTTTGTTGATTCTCAATCACAAACTCATACCTCTCAGGTGGATGGATGTCCCTCGTTGACCTACGGAGTAGTGTGTTTACTTCTCCTTTGGAGAACGTCGCCCGCGGAGCAGACTTGGGTTCCTCAATCTGTTCATGTGGTTCTTGAACTTCTTCAAGATCAATCTTACTCCCATTGGCTCCTTGAGAGATCAAATCCTTCTCAAGGAACTCAGCATTCTTTGACACAAACACTTTGTGTTCATACATGGAGTAAAAGTAGTATCCCTTAGTACCTTTGGGATACCCCACAAATAGACATTTAGTACTCTTAGCACTAAGCTTGTCTGATGCCAACGCTTTGACATAAGCTGGCGATCCCCATACTCTGAGGTAACTCAGGTTGGGTCTCTTACCATTCCATATCTCATATGGTGTGGTCTGAACAGATTTAGACGGTACTCTATTTAGAAGGTATGCCACTGTGTCTAGGGCATATCCCCAAAACGATTTTGGAAGTTGAGTCTCACTCATCATAGACCTGACCATGTCTAACAAGGTCCTGTTTCTCCTTTCGGAGACACTATTTTGGTGTGGTGTGTAAGGTGCAGTAAACTGCGAGAGAATTCCATTTTCTCTCAGATAATCCTGAAACTCATGGCTCAGATATTCACCACCACGATCTAATCGTAATGTCTTAATCATCTTGCCACGTTGTTTCTCTACTTCATTCCTAAACTCCTTGAACTTTTCAAAGGCTTCAGATTTATATCTCATTAGGTACATGTACCCAAATCTTGATTTGTCATCAGTAAAGGTAATGAAATATGAGTATCCTCCTCTAGCCTTTATAGACATTGGCCCACAAACATCAGTGTGAATGAGTTCTAATAACTCACTAGCCCTATGACCCTCAAGCCCCTTGGGCTTGTGACAAGTCATTTTTCCAGCTAGACAAGATTCACATTGTCCATAGGATTCCAAATCCATGGAATCTAGGTATCCATCTGCATGCATCCTAGACAATCTTGTTTCGTTTATGTGCCCTAGTCTACAATGCCAAAGATAAGATTGATTATCTATCCTAGGTCGTTTCACAGCTACATTGAGCACTTCAGTTCCCATTTCCAGAACATACAATCCATTTATTAATGAAGCAGTACCATAAACAATGTCATTTAAAATGATAAAAAATGTACCATTCTTAATACTAAAAGTAAAACCATCTTGTTCTAAACAAGAAATAGAAATAATGTTTCTAGAAATGTTCGGAACATAAAGACAATTATTCAAATGCAATAAAAGGCCCGAAGGCAAAATAAGGTCGGCATCTCCAACAGAATGAGCAGCAACCCTTGCTCCATTGCCAACACAAAGATCCACCTCATTTCTCTTCAATCTCCTTGGGCTCCTAAGCACCTGCAACATATTGCAGATATGAGAACCACAACTGGTATCCAATACCAATGAAGTCGGATTAGCACAAGAATAATTTATCTCAATCATGAAAGTACCTGAGGCAGAAGCATCACCATGCTTCTTGTCCTTCACACTCTTCAGGTAGTCTGGACAATTCCTCTTCCAATGGTCTTTCTTTCCACAATGGAAGCACTCAGCATCGCCTTTGTCCTTGGATGCTTTCTTACCCTTCTTATTGCCCTTCTTTTTCTTCTTGGATTTTCCTTTGGGCTTAAGGGAGTCACCTTTAGCAAGCTCCTTACCCTTACCCTTACCCTTGGCCTTGCTAGGCCCACCAATCAGAAGAGCTTGTGTCCTATCCTTCTTGATAGACACTTCAGCAGTTGTTAACATACTTAATAATTCAGGCAAGCTCACAAGCATCCCATGCATGTTATAATTAATTATGAATTGACTGAAGGAAGGTGGAAGTGAGGCCAGGACTAAGTCATTACTCAGTTCGGCATCCATCAAGAAGCCTAGATTTCCTAGCTTCTCAATCAGCCCGATTATCTTAAGAACATGACTGCTAACAGACATGTTATCAGACATCCTGCAAGAGAACAGTTCTCTAGAGGCCTCATACCTCTCATGCCTGCCTTTAACGTCATACAACTCCTTGAGATGTAAGACAATAGAGGGAGCATCCATATGCTCATGCTGCTTTTGCAGTTCAGGCGACATGGATGCCAACATGATGCATACTGCCATCGTATCGTCATCCATGTGTTGTTTGTGGGCCTCGAAATCATATTCCGCGAACCTATCTTCCCCTTCCCTAGGAGCTACGGGTAATGCACCATCAAGAACGTAGGCAATCTTTTCGGCCCTAAGAACAATTCTCAGGTTCCGATACCAGTCCATAAAGTTTGAACCGGTCAGTTTATTCGTATCAAGTATTGAGCGCAGTGACAGTGGATTAGTCATACTAAAAATTGAAAAAAAAAAATGTAAAGAAAGATTAATTAATATATTGTCGTGTTACAATTTATTAAAGACTTTAAATAAATTGTCCCTCCCACTATTTTATCTAAGTCAATGATCCTTACCATTTGACTTAGGGTTAATCTACTTTTAGATTTTACCTTAGTGAGATTAAGAGTGCGATTATTTATTTTAACCCTCGTCTGAGACCGCAAGATTAATTTAAATAATGGGTTGATTAAGCATTAACCAGCACCCTAAGTGTCTGAAACTTCTGATACTACTCTTACTCAACGAAATAGTGGGTCCCAACTGAGTTGTGGAGCACCACTATGTAGAGGAGGTTCGAGTAATATTG
>NW_026899913.1:0-125690 GCF_033153095.1 Gastrolobium bilobum
TGAAGAAGTGTAGCGTTGGCTTGAGTTTAAAATGATGAGGGCAATTTGTTGTTTTGCTTAACCATTTTAAAACCAAAAAGCCATCCATAGATCATCATCCATTGAAAACCCATTTTGAGCCTTTGACCTTTTCTTTTCACATACCCACATTTTATCTTATCCCACAATCTATTACACCTCTTAGTTATGATGGAAACAGAAAAAGAAGCAAGATTTTTTGTTATTTTTATTTTGTTGGTTGTTAAAAAAAAAAAAAAAAAAAAAAAAGAAAAAAAAAAAAAGAGATTTTCAATAAGAGAAAAATAGCGGTCAAAGTAGCTGCCACTGAATTAGTTGATTATGCTTCATAATTGTGTTTCCTTTCCATCATAGCTAAGTTAGCCAATCCCCCACAAATTTTCCACCTTCACCTTAGCCAAGTTACAACCTATTCAAGTCCCTTTGATTAAGTTCAGGTCTGTGTGTCACTTAGAAGACAAGAGCATCTTATCAAGCCTATGTCAAAGCTATTCCTAGTGTTGGATTGAGAGAAACAGAACCCTTGAGCATTGAGTGAATAATTCTGTAAGTCAGTGAGGCTGTGAAAAGTTGCCATCTTTATTGCCTTTTGAAAAATATTGCATGCTGTGTTAAGAATTGAATTTTCAGAATCTCTTTTGTCATTATTCAACAGTCAGTGAGGCACTTATGCATTTGAATTTCACACACTATTTGCTGAGTAGTTTTATGGAATAAAAGGATCATTTAGCTGCCTGGTTTGTGATTGATGGATTGCTGAACTATGTACCCACCTCTGTTCCCTGATCTTTGTGATAATATGATGCACTGAAGTTGGTTTTAAAAGCTGAACATTGAAATGCTGATGAAAATGTTTGAGATTGTTGATTGATTCTGAGTAGCTTTGAATGATGTGATTTGAATGATTGTTAGTTGAAAGAGTGGTTAATTTGATAAATTTTGGATCTAATTTCTTGTGTCACTTGAGGACAAGCAACAGTGTAAGCTTGGGGGTGTGATAAGTCCATGAAATAATACTTACAATGTATGGTTTTTAATATGAAAATGTAAAAAAAGAATACACTTTGTGTTAATAGATACCCCAAATTGAATTAAGGTGGATGATTCTGATTTAAATGCTAATGGGTTTTTTTTCTTATTTGCATTCTTCAGGCCCAATTGTGATACAGCCCAAGGAAAGAAAGGAAAGAGAAAGGAAATAATAGAGAAATGAGAAAGCAAATCAGTGGCCCAAAAGAAAAGAAAAGAAGAAGAGAGAAAGAAGTCAGAATCGTGCGTCTTCTGAAAGAGAAAGAAAAAAACCCTAGCATAGACCGTCTAAGTGAGCCTACTCCATCTCAAGCTCTCCATCACGGTTCCCTCTCTGAATCGAGCAAGTAAACCAAAAACATCCTCTGATTTTCAACCTAGATATAGAACCATCACTTTCCACCACGGTTCAGTTTTTGAATCGGACCAACTTACACAAACCCTAACACCTTGTCTCTCGAACCGAACCCTAACCCTCATACAACCCATTTCCATCGTTTGCACCCTTTCTACCTGATTGACGCACCAAACCACACAATATCGCAAACAAACCAAAACCTAGCCACTATTTTGGATTCAGAAAAAGCCAAACAAAGATCCGTTACTTAGTGGATGCTGGAGTGATTGTGAGCACACGTCAGTGTACGGTTTGAAGGAACGACAATTCCATCCGATTTGTAAGAGCAGAGGAGTGGAGCACTGTGGGGACCACTCATTTGCAGCAGCGCGTCATATTGCTGAGCTGGAGAAAAAGAGGATAGTGTGCAAAGAGCCCTATAAAAGGGATATAGGAGTGAGTCATCGGGGAGCTCTCTCTGTTTTTCTGATTTATGGTTTTTCTTAGTTTTTGTTTTCTGAACAATTTTGAGTTTCTTTTAATTTCTGTTTTGTAATGAGATTCTGGTTCATTTTGATGAACTTGATGCATGTCTTTACAGCACTGAGATTGCCGGTTGTTAGGCCAGTGCTGTAATTGTAGTTTTTAGAATTTTTATTTTGTGAATTCTGTAGTTCTGTTACTGTTTGTAAGCCTCACCCCTATGGATAGTGGCTAACTTTTTAGAGGTTAGGTTTAGGTGATACCTAAACCTCAGTGCTTGTCAAATATTTGATTTCCTGGTTTTAATGTTTATATCTCAGTTGTTTAATGTTGTTTCTAATGTTTAAAATTATCTGCATTTTGGCCAAATGTCAGATGTTTGATTAGGATTTAGTTGTTGAGAAACAATTAATTCTGGATTCTGCATTAGACACATGAACTTAGATGAGAAATCATCTAAGGGATCTCAATTCAGAAATGAATGAGTCCTCATGTAATAGTGGACCTGAATCTCAAAAGTCCTAATCCCACTTGGCATAGAGATATGGAAGTGGGCAACTTTGGGATAAAATAATTTTTAAGAGATTAAAAATTAACAATACAGTCCTGTTAACAGAGAATCTTAGGATGAGCCTTTTGTTAATCAAATTATTTTTCAAGCATTGTGGGGAAGGAGAGCCAAAAACTTAACCCACCTTTTTAAACATCTTTATCAATTCAGATTTTCCAATTTCCTTTGTTATTTCATATTTCAATCTCTATTCCGTTTTCAAAAAAATTTTGTCACATCTTTCATTTAAGTTGCTCCATTCTTCATTCTTATTTTATAACTTAAGAAAGTAATTCAAAAAATTTTAAAAGAAAAGTGAACAGTAGTGTTTTAGGTCCATTCTAAATTATTTTTACTTTACAATTTTATATCTTTTATTTTCAAATAGTAACTCAATTTTAAGCAATTACAAATTTTAGTCATTTCAAAACGCCAACGATCCTTGTGGGAACGATAACTGGGACTTATAACAGCCCTATATTACTTGTTGTCGCGTATACTTGCGCGCATTACTTGCACAACTGTTAGCAAGGCAACACCTGCCTCAAAAAAATTACCTACTGCTGTATATGAACTGGGAGTAGCGCATGAGCCAACCGAGAAGGGTTTATTATTATGTGACTGACTTTTTTTGAGAATTCTGGCCATTATGTATTTGGAGGCCTTATTATATCAATGTTTTTTTTGTAAATTCTGGCCATATTTTATTATAGGCCTTTCTTTTAATTCCTGGCAGTTGGCTTTATTTTGTAATGCACTATTGTACATCCATGTTTTCAAATATAATGATACTCAAATCATGCTCCAGCTATTATGTTTCACAGGGTTGATGAATGTTTAAGTTTGCCATTTTTGATGTTTTTAACTAATATACGTAGTTGTAGTTCTTGTACATCCATGTCATCTGGTTTAACAAATTGAATTGCATACAAATCCAATTTAATGTCATGTTCCTGTTTTGCAAAATTGGATTGCACTCCTGTTTCTGATGTAATGCACTTCTGTTTTGCAAAATTGGACTGCATAGAAAAGCAATGAAGTCATGTGCCTATTTTTCTCTGGTTAGGGACCAATAAGGGCCCCGTGCTTTTTGTCAGGGACTAAAAATGTCCTCGTGCATTTTGACAGGGACCAAAATGGCCCTCGTGGTTTTGACAGGGACCAAAACGTCGTCGTCTCGTCTTCCATGGTGTCCCACATCCAAGCCGCGTCAGCAAACTAACGTGCCAACTGTGCACCGTTAGTTGGGCCGTTATGTGGGAGTTAACGGAAGGATGAACGTGGCCTCTTTTTTGTTATTTCAGGGACCAATTTGTCCCTTTTTTATTGATAGGGACTGAAAAGAGCTCGTGGATATTGCCAGAGACTAAAAATGGTATTTACTCTTATTTAATTACTTGTTCAAACATTTTCTACTTGTCATTGAATCTTCTTAATAGTTTTTGTCTTACAATCTGTTTTTAATTTTTTTTTATCCTTTTTAACAAATTAATTAGATACTTTTCCTTATCCCTTTCCAACGGCAGTGCATTCAGATTTTAAATTAAGTTTTTACTATTCAAATACAAAAATACCATCAAAAAAATAATAATTTCTTTTAATTAATTTTCAGTTAGATCAATTTTCTGCATCAACCGAATCTCTATTTAAACAAAAAATTTCTTAAAAACATTTTCCTCATACCAATTTTAGTTTAGTAGTTTTTACTTTTATATTTTTAGTTAGTTCTTTGAATAGAAGTTACAATTTCTCTTCAAAGCAAATGTGCCATGATCGCTGTTGGAATGATAATCGGGTCTTATACGCTCTAAATTACTTGTTATCGCGTATACTTGCATAAACATTAGCAAGGCAACAAGTTTCTGGCGCCATTGCCTTGGATCGGAGGCGTATATTTTCAGCTTACTTGCATTTTTTTGTGTGTGGTTGTTTTGCTGTTATTAGTAATTTGCTGAATAGTATGCGTTTTGTATTTCAGTATTTCTGTTATAATTCTGCTGTGGTGGGGTTCTTTTATATTTGTTGTTGTTATTTTTCTTAGTATTTTGATTTTCTTTATATATTAATCTTGTATTTGATGCTGTTGATTTAATTTTGAGACTATATTTCTATTTTTGTAATTTTTATTTTTATCTGTTGAGTTTGTTTTCAGTTTCATTTTTTCAATTTTCTTGCAAATTCCTTTTGCCGTCTGTATTAATAGTCAAGCTTATGGAAATATTTTACTGATATATAATAAATTTTGCTGCTGTTATTTTGTCCACTACTTAAACTAAATTTTTCGGTATCATTTGTTTCATACTTCGATAGTGTGTAGTTGTAGCATTTTTATTAGTTTTAGTTGTTTTCCTTGGTAATATTTTTAAGTCTTAGAATTAAGTTTTGCAATTTGTATTATTTTATTTTATGTTTGCTAGTGTGCCGTGCTGATATATGGATATTTGTTCATACTTGGTCGATGTATTTGTTATCTATTTAGTGGCTGTTGTTTATGAGTCTTAAATTTTTGTTATTTATTTTTCTTCAGTTAAGTTTCTGTTTAGTTAAATTTCCTTTGAATATTGTTAGTTTAGCACTTTGTTTTTTTTTAAATCTAAGAGAAAGAGTGTACAGTGCAACTCCCGATCCATTCTTAGAAGCTTTTGACCAAGACCTTCTATAATGGTCTGAGTCCTTAAAATAGAATCATAGCAGATGATGATGCTAATGAGATGTTCATGTCCAAGTCCTTTAATGAGGCAATGAGCTTTTGGGGAAAATAGCCCAAGATTACTCTCAATGGCCTACGAATAGGTCTCAAGAAAGAAGGGTAGCTAGAATGTAGGAGGTTGATACTATGACAACCTTGTCAGCTAAGGTTGATGCTCTTTCAACCTTAGTAGAAACTCAAGGTCAAGCCCTAGAAGCCAAGCTGAACAAACCTCAATTCCCTCCATCTTAATCATATGTTGGCTCATCCAAGCTGGTCCCTTAAATGCCTTGCCAAGACCACTTTTCCCTGCTTAAAATTATCAACAACAACCTCCTAAGCAATAGCCTCCTTCTCAGAATTCTCAAAATTAGAAAGTGGACATACCTTCCTCATCTCTTGAGTCTTTGCTTAGAGACTATTTGGTCAAGAATGGAGCTAAGAAAAATAATTTACAGGCTGTTGTTCAGAGTATAGTTGCTTCTTTTAGAAGCTTAGAGACTCAACTAGGTCAATTAACTATTGCAATAAACAAAAGACCTCTAGGTAATTTTCCGAGTAACACTGAAGATCCTCAGAGATATAAGAATGAGCACTGAAAGATGATTGAATAGAGAAATGGGAGGCTGGTAAATCAGCCTAAAGCTGTCATTAGACCCTCAAAATTGAAAATGGCAGAAGCAGTGCAACAAGAAAAGGACAAGGAGCGACAATACCAAGATGGATCTGCATCAACAAGTTCTCAACAAGCTAATAACAAGGAGACAGAAGATGACGTCACTTCTGCAATTCTGGTTGAACCTAAAATTCAAGTTCAAGTTGATGAAAATTTAGAATTAACCCGAGGGCAAAGGCTGTAGCAAGTAATCATCCCTCTTAGCCCATTGTTATAACAACAAATATTTCTAATAGACCTCCTCAATCCTTTCCCTAAATGATTAAAAAACAAAAGCAAGATGCTTAGTTGAGGAAGTTTTTAGACCTCCTAAAATAACTCCATATCAATATCCCATTGGTAGAAGACTTATAACAAATGCCCACTTATGTTAAATTTATAAAAGAGATCCTCTTTAGGAAAAAGAGGCCTGAAGAATTCGAGACTATTACTCTTACTCAAGAAAGAAGCAAATACTTGTTGAGCAAGTTACCTCCAAAATTAGAGGATCCATGTAGTTTTACAATTCCTTGTACCATAGGTGACCACTACATAGGAAGGGCATTGTGTGACTTAGGAGCTAGAATCAATTTGATTCCAAAGAGTGTGTTTAGGAAGCTAGAGGTAGGGGAAGCCAGACTCGCCACTGTAACTTTACAATTGGCTGATAGATCCTTAGCCCAACCCGAAGGAAAAATAGAAAATGTTATAGTCAAGGTAGATAAGTTCTTATTGAAAGTCGCCTCTTGTAGGACATGAACATAAAGGAGGGAAAAATTAAAAAAAAAAAATTGTGTGGTAGAGGCACCATTTGCCCACCCTCAAGCATGTTCAGATAGAGAGGTCCATTCAGACATTAAAGGACATGTTGAGAGCATGTGTGTTAGAGCAGGGTAATGCTTGGGACAAGTACCTGCCACTGGTTGAGTTCTCCTACAACAACAGTTATCATGCCAGTTTGGGCATGGCCCCTTATGAGGCCTTGTATGTCCGTAGGTGTAGAGCACCTACTTGTTGGACGGATATTGGAGAGAGACAATTAATGGGGCCAGACTTGGTCCAAGAGACCACAGAGCATATTGAGATGATTAGAGATAGGCTGAAGAAAGCCCAAAGCCGTCAGAAAAGTTACTATGATGCCAAGCACAGACCCCTTGAGTTTTCTGAAGGGGATCATGTATTCATTCGATTATCACCCACTACAGGTGTTGGACGTGCCTTGGGAGTGAGCAAGTTGAGTCCACAATTCATTGGGCCCTACCAGATAATAAAGAGGGTCAGACTGGTGGCGTATCAACTTGCTCTACCTCCCAACTTGGCAAATTTACATGACGTCTTCCATGTGAGTCAGCTCCGCAGATATATATCTGATGATTCACATATTGTACAACCCGATGACATAGAGGTTATGAATGATTTTAAGTTCGTTGTTGGACCTTTTAAGGTTCTTGCTCGAGATAAGAAAAGGCTTCGAAATAGAGTCATTCCCATGATCAAGATTCAATGGGAAGGATTGACACCTGACAACGCCACATGGGAGCGGGAGGATGATATTTTCCGGCGTTATCCCGAATTTGATATCAGGTATGATCCGATTGTGAGGACAAAATCTTTTAAAAAGGTGCGGTGAATATAATAACCCTAATTAAATGAATTTTAAATTAGAGGGTTATAATGAGGACCTTATGGTCATAAATAGAATGATGATGAAATTCTAAGATTTTTGATACCCATATTGAGGGTATTTTGCACAGATGAATTTTCATCAGTTAAATTTTGACGGTTGACGCAGTGACAATCAGTAGAATAGCTCCAAGTCAGAAAATTATAGTTAGAGAGATAATCTAATGATATAAACATCATGAATGAGGTTAGGATATGATTTGATGAAGATTGATACCCATTGTAGCAGCAGCCGGTAGAATCCCGGAACGGGAAAAAGATGAGAAAATGGAAATAAAGACCAATATATGTCTAAAAAGTCATAATTAGACCAAAAATGTTAAAGTTAAGATGATTATGAAATCCGGGTACAGTTAAGAACACCGATAAAGTCTACAGTGCAATTAAACAACTGTTAGTGGATCTTTGATCTAGTAATCAAATTTTTAAGTTATGAACATGATAATTAGACAAAATTAATGTTAAGTACTTAAAGTTAGAGTCTTGGGAGTTTCTGGGTAAAAATTTGATGACGGATCAGTTAAAAATTCCACCGGGTCTCACTAAAGGACGAATGGTCACTTAGTGACATGGCACCCCTCATTAGGGCACCACCCCCTCCATTTTCTGGTCAGATTTCAGCAGCCCCTTCTCACTTCTCTCTCTAAAATTCAAACTTCCAACTTTGCTCTCACTTCTCTCTAAGATTTCATCTTCAAAACCTCACCAAATCACCAAACCTTCTTCATCAAAGTTGTTCCTCTCATCATCCTCTTCAAGAATATACCATTTTTGTTGCTAGAAACCAAAATTTCATGGTGACTCTCCTTGCATACAGCCATGGTGTTGACAAGTTCAAGCCTTAGAGATGATGTTTTGAGTTCTCTTTGAAGAACACTCTTTTGGTTCTTGTTTACTTGAGTTTTAGTGTAAGCATCTTGAATCTTTTTCTTGAAAAATCCCACCTTTGAGTTGTGTTCTTGAGTTCTAACTTTGAGTCTTTCTTAAAGGTGTGTTCTTTGTGGAAAAGATGCATCCTTGCTTGAGAAAAGTGGAAGCTTGAAGCCTTGGAACTAACTTGAAGAAGCAAGCATGATTACTTGGAGAAATGTTGACCAAAATTATTTCCCATCCACCTATATGATTCAGCCATCATGATTTTTCTATGGGATTGATGTTTTAATTTGGTAAAAATGGGTTCTTGATGTTCTAAAGTGTGGATAATCATAGGTGGAACCAAGGGAAAGGTTAAAAATGCAACCTTTAATCTTAAGAACATTAATTATGACTAAGGAATGGATTTGAACCCTAAGAATACCACTTAATCAAATCTTCCCTAAATAGTATGATTAGGGTTTTATGTTTAAAATTTAATTAAATGATGGATTAGTGGACTAATTAAGTGTAGGACTTAATTAACTAATGAGATGACTAAGAAATAGGCTTAAAAATACTAAAATAAACACCTAAACAATTCAGCCATGTAGGCTTAAGGTAGGGTCACTATGTTAAAATTAATATTAAGACCTAATTAGGATATTAATTTAGTGGTTAAGTGAAGTGGACTTAATTTGCATAATACACTAATTAAGGATTAAACTCTAAAATTGGACCAAAGTAGGATTTAGGTGCACTAATTCAGAAATTAGTAAAATTTAAGTATCATGACATAATGAAACTAATGATATTTCATAACGTGACTTAATAATATAAAAATCCAAGAATTAATATGAATTAGGATTTATAATCAAAAGTAATTAAGGTTTGTAATCACTCATTTTTGTCCTCCCACATAATAAACAGTAAAAACAATAATAAAGAAAAATGTGAACCTTCTATTATCATTATTTTTGTTTTATAAAAAAAAGGAAATAAAGGAAAATAGAGAATAAAAAATATTAATAAAAATAAAGTAATAGTAAGGTATGTTTCTTAATGAAAAGGAAATGTTGATAATGCCTCTCACCCATCTCTCATCTTTACATTTCAATAAACCCACTTGTTATCCATCTCTAACAGCCAAATTGTTGGGTTACGTCGTAGAAAAAAATAATAAAAAAGGAAAGAAAGGATAAGGCTATAGAAAGTAGAGTTTGGGGCGGTGGAAGAATAGCTATAGGACAGCAGAGGCGCCGACTGTTGCATCAAAAAGCCTGCAAGGTGGAGTGGCTGGAAACCCTCGTGCGAAGAAATCTCATGATATAGCCCTCTATAAATACCAAGGACATACAGAACGAAGGGGGGTGAAGGTTTTAAAAGAGAACCAACAAATTAATAGAAAAGATAGAAACTCATATGTGCACACTGTGAGAGAAAACTCATGACCAAGCCAATTAAAGAAGCCACCATCAACTCAACCCTCTGCGCCCTCCCGTAAGGTTGCTAGAAGATCCTTCACACTGCACCAAATTTGCTGCTTTCCTCACGCCATCAGCCGGTCACTGGAAGCCAACTCCACAACCTCCTTCATCACAATCTTCTAAAAGACGTGAAATACCAAAATCCCAAGGTTTCATCCCCTGCCACGGTCACTTTGGAAGATTGTCCATCACCGTGCTACATCGTCCAAAGCTCACGCAATCTCTACTACACCCACGTCGTCAACTGCTGCAAGTTTCTCCCTCACCATCGTGAGGACCTTAACTTGATTAAGGACTTGTGAGTTGTTGTTTTTTCGTGTTAAAATATTATTGCCCTTTTGTTGACTGATCTAGAAATCTCTAAGGATATAATATGGAGAAAGATTGTGATCTCATTTAATGATGGAACCTAAACATACACTGGAGCTTAGTTGAAACGTTGAGGGAGAAGGTTGAAACATATTATGTCAATTTGTTATCTTTAGATCTCAGCCATGTGTGATGTGCGGTCATGAATTTTTGTCTATTTTATTTGTTGCATGTATCATTAGGAAGCCATGTGTTAACTTGGGTCCATGAGTTTTTTGTCCTATATTAGTTGTTGTCTTTGTGATGTATGATAGATTAAAATAATATTGTTAGAAAATATCACATGCTCCAAAGATTTAATATTTTAATATTTTAATGTGATATCCACCTTTGATCATCAGGAAAGAAACATTTCTATACCGTAGAATAGCACGCATCATGTTACTTGGTTTATGTCTCTGTGCATTCACAATTCCCACAAAGCATATTTGTCGATTAGCCATTTTGTTTTATTAAAAAATATGTACAAGTGGGGCATCATCCATTCTATTGAAAGTAACATTGAAATATTTTAATAATATACATTAGCTTCATCTTTTTGGTTTGCATCTTACGAAACAACTTTGCCTCTTTTCTTCAATTCATATTTTTTTCAAATTATAATAGTAGTGATAACATGGTACTTTGTCTTATTATAACATGATTGGAATATTTTAATAATATACATTAGCTTCATCTTTTTGGTCTGCACATTCATGAAAGAACATTGCAAATTTCTCAATTCATCTCTTCTTTACGTTATACTAATAATGACGTAAAACCCATTTAGATTTTATCAATATTTCTAAATAAAAATTATCATATTAAATTTACATGGGTAATTTAACCGTGACGGTTTGTTAATCCCATAGATTTGGTTTTGGATCATTTTGGCCGAGACGGCCTGGTGATTCAAAATTCATTTAAGGTTATCATAAAATAACATGAAATATATGTTAAAAGGATTAGCTGAGTTGTGACAGCTTGTTAATTCTTTAGAATCATTTCGACTGTGACTGTCCGATGATTTTAGACTATTTAGTAATAATAAACAAAAAAATCAAAGTTTTATTTAAAACTATTTAATTTTTGGGTTAATTAAAAAATAATAATAAATAAATAAAAGATCAATTTGTTACCAATTGAAGTCGTGACGGCTTGTTAACCCCACACATTTTGCTTTTGACTCATTTTTGCCGAGACGGCTTGGTGATTCAAAATTAAATCAAATTTATCATAAAATTTACGATAACAAAAATTAATAATATGAATATTATTATTCTTCTAAAAAAGGATTAGCTGAGTTGAGACAGCTTGTTAATCCTACAATTATCATTTCGGATTATTTTAGCTGCGACAGTTTGATAGTCCGAAACCATCAAATCCAAAACTTTCAAAGTAAAACTACTTTCAAAAAATTAAAACCAATCAACACACAAATATTTTCTACAGAACGACGTAGCTTTGAGTTCCCTATTGTACCGAGGGATACGTCGGAGCGGGACTCTTCCCGTCAAGCACAAAAATAAAATTTCAAAATTAGTTGTCTTTTCCAACGATCAATTTTATTTAGGGTGAAATAAATATTTAAAATATTATCAATAATTTGCACAATTAATATAAGGTAACCGTTTTTTAACGGACGGTGTAGGGTGCTAATACCTTCCCTACTCGTAATCGACTCCCGAATCCATTTCTTTTGTATTCAAAGACCAGTTGTCTTTAAAAAAGGTTTTTTCCAATGTTTTCCTAAATAAACTTTGGTGGCGACTCCATTGTTTTAACCATTCAATATTCTTTCGCCGTCACGTCGCGATACGGTTGCGACAAGGTTTGTTAAGTAAACACATTTAAAGCTAAGTAACCAGTTTTTAAGCAAAATTGGGGAGAGAATATCTCCCTCCACAGAGGTCATATAGGGATGTGCCTTATATCAAATTGAAGCTTGAGATGTTATATATTTGGTGTCAAAATTTGGTATCAATTGAAGATGTATTCCATTCTGTATGTTCGTTTGAGTGAGGACTGCACATGGAGGCCATGTGCAGGGGTGCTGTACATGGCTTCAACTTCCACAAATTTTTTCTCCCTCTGTGCTTACTCAAATTAGGCTCATAATATTTAGCATTAAAGATAAAGGTGTCTAGGTATCTACATAAAAATTTTAGAGCAATTGGTTTAGTATATTTTCCAGAATCACAGAAATGGTAAATGATGTTTAGGGCCCTGTTCGGAGTTGGCAAACAGCTTCGCTTTTTCAACTTCAAATGGTGATAACCGGAGCTAGGAAACTCCAAATGAGGCATGTGATACCTTTATGGAAAGGTAATTGAGTCTATATTAGCATACTAAAAGATAAGAATTTTATAACAAGTTAGTCGCACCCAGTAACTAGAAAACAGAAGCATGTACAGTTATGGAAAAACCGTAAAAGTGATATTTAAGCTAAGTGGGCTTATGAGAATCCTTAGTAACTTATAATAATCATAAATATGGCTTGGATGAGTTGAAAATAATCTAATTTACCTAAGTGAGCCTTGCATGTGATTCTAAGCTATGTAAGTAATTGAAGATTAAAGTGGCTTGTAATAATGCATTAAAATATGTAATAAGTAATAATTGGTCTAGACTTGTAATGGGCATATTATTGGCTTATGAGTATGAAAAGTGGAATCATTAAATGATTAAGTCGTGGATATGACTTGATTAATTAATATGTAATTAATGATGTGAATGGTTCCTACTCTAGGTGTGCCTAGAGAACCGTGCACTTGAGGACTGTGTTAGAGCATACGTATTATATTGGAGTGTGGGCTTGTGCTAAGCTCCCTAAGGTAAGCTCCTAGTTCTAGTTGACTCCTCTCTCTTATGGCCCCACCATGATGGTGGGCATTATGGTTGTATTGTATGAAAGTATATGGTATGATGTATATGTGCATTCATTCACATTCATATAGATGTTATATGATCTTGATGTTATGATGATGCACTAATGATATATGTTATGAGGATCCTGGCCAGTGATCATGGTATGTAGGCTGCCTATGACTTGACTCTGGGAGCTATTTCATACTGAGGTTGTGTTGACTGTCTATGGCTTGACCCTGGAAGTCACACATGTGTAATTGTCTATGACTTTGACCCTGGGGTTACACAAGGATGATATGATGATGCTATGTTTATGCTGTATGTCTGTATTATATGCTTTATATCTGACTTGTCATGCAGGAAGTGGGCTCAGGGGTTAGAGGATCCTCTATGAACCTTGAGCTTACTGAGATGTTGTTATCTCACCCCGTTTGGGGACATAATTTCAGGTACCCAGAGTAGTGGTGATGCTTTTAGGGGCAAGGCCCCCCGCATTGGAGTAGTTGATGATGCAGCTAATGTTTTTATATTATGTTTAGATTTGATGTTGGCATGTAGACTTGTTAATATGCTTAATTATTTTAGGGAGATTATTGTATGTATTTATTTAGGCTCATGATTGTATTGTTAGAGCCATGGATTATTTACTGATGCTTTTATACTTTGAATTAATATAGACTTGATGCATGTATTCAGTTAATTTAGGCATGGAGCCTTATTATTTGTATTGACCGATTGAGGGGATTGCAGTCCGTGTGGGACTTGCAAGCTATCTGTTTAAATTATTGTATCAATTAGGTGACCTGTATGTGCGGGACCATGTTCCTAGTTTTCTGAAATACAGCTGTTATGCTATCTGTGAGACTCCATCAGGAATGACACTTGATGTCATATCTTGATGGTCAATGGCCACTAATACTGGCTCATGGGGTTAATTAGGAGATGTATGTTTAGATTTACGCTTTTGCAGTATCTCACGTGAACGTTTTTAGAAATGTTTTCATAAAAGGTTTTGGAAAAAGCTTACTTGTATTTTTGTAAAACGCTTTATTATTCTTTTAAAATAAAGTCTTTCGCTGTGTATGCCAAATATCATGTATGTTAACAACCGGAGTACTACGGGGTGTTACACCTCCTACCATCTCTTGGCCCAATATATGGGCTTTACCAACTTAGGCCCATTATCCCTTATTGGGCCAAAATCACATATGCTAGAATTCAAGACAACTTAAGGTGTTTGTGTGTGACCCATCAGGCCCAACATAGCCACTGACATAAATGGACTTGGACCCATTAAGCCCAATCCATCTAATGACAACACAAAGCACTAGCAAGCTTTGTTGTCTCAGAGCTAGTTGAGTTCATCGAATGATCAACCTATTATACCTATTTGGTTACCGTGTGAATTGTCCTTTCGTCTCGGTTATCTGTTCCATTGACCTTGGTCAAGGAAAATATATCAACCCTTGCGGTCTAAGATTAACTTTTGCCGAAACAAGAAATCTTCATTTACAGACTCTAAAAAGCGGGCCATCTCATGACTCCTTTACTATGCATAAATTCCTGAGTCCCGTAAATGTCATCCCAGTTTCACCGGTCTATGGATAACCTAATCTCTCATAGAGATTGACGAATTCCTTCAGCTTGTCACACTAGCCTTGAGTTCTTAGGGCATGCCCAAGAGTATACCTACTAGTTTGCATGTTTCAGGCAGAGAAGGTATACAATCAAAGCAAGCCTTCCAGAGCATAGGTCTATGTGATAATGTCAAGTCTAAGGAAAGGCGCACCCAAACAATAAGAGACATTACCTATTGATATTATCTGTGAGATTTTCTTGTAGTGTCTCTTTGTGGGTCAGTTCAGTGCGAGCTATTCTTCAATAGGTCCACCCACGAGTCAACTAAGACATCTCCATGCTTGTATCTCACGAGGACTCTACCTTTCATCACCTTGCAAGTAGCTGAGTCGTGCCAGTCCTACCTAGGAACACCAATGCCCATTATCGATATCTCTAGACTAGGAACATATTTCTGGCAATGGACGTGTGGTGTCATTGAGCCCTCATGATCGTTATCCCTATCACAGATCCTCAATGTGACACCTGTTCCATTCCAAGGGCTTTATCCAGTTACTCATATTCAATATTTGAGACATACAATATGAAACAAGATAAAGAATGCTTTTATTCATAAAATTTATTCATAACAATAAAGAAGTACATGAGTCCTTTTGACTCTCAGATTATCTCTTAGACACCTATATCTAACACATATTGCTTGCTGATTTTATTATTTTGGATTATAAGGAGGTCCCTATAATTTTAGGAAGACCCTTTTTGGCCATTGGAGGAGCCATAATTGATGTAAAAGAATGTGAGTTGTCCATGAATGTGAATGGTGAAAAGATGAAGTTTATTGTCTTAAAAGCTATGAAATACCCAAGGGAGGTATAAGATTGTTCTTGGATTGATGTGATTGATTGTCCTGTTAAAGAAAAATTTAAAGAGGAAGAATTAAAGGACCCATTAACAAATACTACCATTAAGGATTATGAGGAAGATAATGCAAATGTAGAGGAATGTAAAAATTGGCTGAACACCGAACCTGTCCTAGTTAGAGAGGAAATTTTTTTGATTCCTTAGAACTGTCCAAGAGGGGATTTAGACTTCCAAAGCCTTCAATTGATGAACCTCTTATCTTAGAGCTTAAGCCTATGCCTAATCGTCTTAGGCATGCTTATTTAGGAGAAAAAGACACATTATTTGTCATTGTGTCTAATTTCCTTACTAATTTAGAGGAAAAACAACTGCTAGTTGTTTTAAAAAAATTCAGAAAGGCCATAGGTTAGACTTTGGCAGATGTTAAGGGAATAAGTCCACCTTATTGCATGCATAAAATTTTATTGAATGACCCAAACAACAGGTCCTTTAAGCAGCAAAGAAGAATGAACCCCATAATGAATAAGGCGGCGAAAGAGGAGATTATAAAGTGGCTGGATGCATTATCTCATTTTTGGCAGTAACTGGGTAATCCCAATTCAATGTGTACCAAAGAAAGGTTGGATCACTGTAATTGAGAATGAGAACAAGGAGATAATCCTCACTTGGACTGTCACTGGTTTGAGGATTTGTATGGATTATAGGAAACTCAATAAAGCCACTAGGAAGGACCATTTTTCTCTCCCCTTCATAGATCAGATGTTAGATAGGTTGGCTGAAAGAAGGTATTATTGTTTTCTCAATAGCTATTCAGGTCATAACCAAATAGCCTTAGCACTTGAAGATCAGCCAAAAATCACCTTTACATGCCATTATGGCACTTTTGCCTTTAGGAGAATGTCTTTTGGGCTGTCCAATGCACCAGCCACCTTTTCAAAGGTGCATGATGGCTATTTTAACTGACATGGTTGAAAGATTTTTGAATTTTTCATGGATAATTTTAGTCTGTTTGGATACTCTTATGAGGATTGCCTAGGCAACTTAGAAGAAAGTGCTAAAGAGATGTGAGCCAACCAATTTAGTTTTGAATTGGGAAAAATATCACTTTATGGTTAAAGAGGGTATAGTCCTTGGCTAAAAAGTCTGCAAAGATAGGATGGAAGTAGACAAGGCTAAGGTAGAATTGATTGAGAAATTTCCGCCTCTATCAAATGTAAAAGGAATTAAGAGTTTCCTTGGACATGAAGGTTTTTATAGAAGGTTCATAAAAGATTTTTCAAAAATTTCTAAACCTCTAAGTCACCTGTTGGAATTGAATGTTCCTTTTAGATTTGATGACGCATGCTTGAAAGCTTTTGAAGAATTAAAACAGAAATTGATTACAGCCGTTATCATAATAGCCCCTGACAAAGTGGTGGACCCAGAAAATTTTATTTATGTATGCACATTTTGTGCGGAGGTTCAGAGGTTCGGGCGCAGCGCCTCCCGAAAATATTTTATTAAACAAAGTTTTAAACGCATTAAAAAATAAAAGAATATAAACAAGGACGGATTTATATCCCTCATGTTACATGAACCAAATTTTTTGTCATGTTAAAAAAGGACAAGACCAATTCATTAAATAATGTGCCCTCTCACTTTTTTTAATATTATATAACTTGTCTTTTTCTTAACATCATAAAAAAAATTAGTTCTTATAACATGAGGGATATAATCCCTAAGAAAAGAAAAGAAAAGAAAACTTCAACTTAACATAAAAAAATAGTATTCAACTTAATGATATAAAAACACTAAAATATAAGCCGTAAATAAGATATGTTTCTTTCTTAGTACATGTGCTTGCATTCTTGGTAATGCAGCCACTAAAATAACTCCTTACATTTCTAATTAATTATAAAATATATCTCATCTTTACTAAAAACAATTTAGGCTAAATTACAATTTAGCACCCTGAACTTTGATTCCTGTTCAGAAAATCACCCTTTCGTTTTAATTAAGACAATTAACCTAAATATATTATACAATTTAAACAATAAGTATCTCCGTAAAAAAAAATCCAATCCTGTTAAGTCTTTCTTGTGAAACCCCAAACACATGTCGTTTACTTCTCTCCCAAGTCCCAGCACACGTTCGTGACTGCTCTTCACCGAATGATTTTTATTCAGCGTCTTTCCTTATAAAAATTGTTTTCTTCTTCTAACACATTTCCTGTCTCTTTTTCTTTTTCTTCTCTCCATCGAAAAAAAAAATCCTATATGGTTTTCATTAGTTGCTTCAGACGACCAGAAAGTTAGTTTTTTCTACCTGAAAATATTACAATAACATACGTATTCTTTTGGGGTTGAATTTGTTAGTTATTACAAGCCCTCAACATACAAATTTTCGGAAGTGAAGAACCTTAAATCCGGGCAAAGATGCTTTGGCCCTGTGTATGATGAGAGTATCACTTAAAGATAGAAAAACTAAAATCAACTAATAGAGTAAACAAAATTCAGATGGAAGGAACATTCAAGAAACTAAAGAACAAAAGAAAAATAGAAACATAAAGTGTAAAAGAGAAGAAGAGATGAATCATTTGAGTAATCAGGGGGTGGCTGAAGCCATAGGGCAGAGCGCATCTTTTACTTCTCTGATATTTTCTTCCTTTTTATCATTTTTTCTTACTTGTTTTTACATCTCAGTTCATGCACTTGAAGCTTGCTCTGATTACGAATGCTGAAAGTCGCTTTTCGGAAGAAAAGTGCAGATACCAGTTCTGCTAGTCGGTACAAATGCGTACCAAAAAAGTATCCCAAAAAATTATAATAAGTGCATGATAATTCCTAGAATAATATATTTGACTTGTGAAACGAGTTTCAAGTTAAAATGATGAGAACTGGTGTCAGAAACTGATACTGGCTATGAAAAGCACGTACTGGAAAGGTGCTCCGAAAAATATAATAAAAATATGATAATTCTTGTAAAATTGAGTAGGTTAAGAATCATAAGTTTGGGATTAAAATGCTAAGCGTAGCAATTAAAGTTATTACTGTGTGTTTTATGGTTAAGTGGCTATATATACTCATTCTTTGGGCACAAAACCGTAGACTCTCTTTTCCTACGTGACTTTGGGCGGTTGAGGGTCTTCAAACACTGTTCCATTGCTCTTCTTCTTTAATTCTTGAGCTTTGAAGCCTTTTCTTCCATTCCCTTCATCTAAACACTTGGTGTGAGTGAGAATCACCTTTGGGAGTCACTACTAGAAAAATCCTATATATCGAGGGAATTGCTATGCAAATTCCGTCGCTAATTTCATCCTCGCTACTACTTTCCCTCGCAAATTCCCTCGCAAACGATTTTACGAGGGAAAGTAGTAGCGAGGATGAAATTAGCGACAGAATTTTCATAGCAATTCCCTCGCTATACAGGATTTTTCTAGTAGTGAGTGTGTTGATGGCCTTGTTCTGGGTCTAGAGAGTTGTTCTTGTAGTGTTTAGTTGCTGACCTTGCTGTTTGGGGTTGTTGGAGCCATTGTCATGGCACTTGGTGCACCAATGAGTGATCTTTGGGTGCAAGAACCAAACTTTGTTGGTCCATTTTTGTACTCCTTCTTGGTCTGAGTTTGAGGAGCTGTTGGTGAGCTCCAAGAGTCTTCCATTCTGAGTTTGAAGCCTTGGGTGAGTTGTTCCACCTTTGATCCTAAGTTTTAATGCTTAAAAGAGGTGTCTTTGCATGTAAATGAGTTAAGCAAGTAACCAACTGTCATATGAACCTAAATGGACCTTAAGATGCATGTTTAAGCTTCTGGAAGTGTTAAAAATGGAACCTTGGAAGGATATTTTTGCGAAATAAAGAATCTGGGTTCTGTCGCGAAATATTCGGATATTTGGTTGTTAATATCCGGATATTGATATCCGGATATGGGTATCCGGATATTGATATCCGGATACTGATATCCGAATATTTCCAGAGAGATATCCGGATATTGCTTATCCGGATATGTCCTCGAGGAATATCCGGATATTCTGGGATTTCGAAGAACAGTAGCTGCACTGTTCATACAGTAGGCTATTGAGGGTTTGTGGACCCTAGAGTGTTGAAGTTGAACTTCTGTTTTAATTGAGCTAAGTCAGAATCAAGTGATTAAAGGCTTGTGGCTTTGTGTGAGCCTTAATACGTAAATCGTAAGAGGAAAAATGTAGTCTTTATGTTCATGCTTTTGAGCTTTGTTGTTGATATGCTTGCTGGTCCTAATCAGATTGTGATCTGCTGTGTGTGGGACTTGAGCTGTGTGGACTCTTGGCATTGGATAGTGAGCTTGCAAGGTAAGCTTTCATGTCCTCGATTTAGCCATGTTGTGGTTCCACCATGTCCCATGGGGGTATGGTTATATGCATGCTGTGTTACATGCTTTTGGTGTTTTGGAAATGCTATTGAGCTGTTATATACTAGTGCCTTTTGGATATGCATGTGGTGTTCCACCTATACGGTAAGCCTGAGTATGTAGCACATACGATATGGTGAGGCTGTGGGTGAGGTGCAAACGGTGTTCCTTGTACTACATGTGGGTGATAGACATATCCCTGCATTTCTCTGGCCAGTAGAATAGTTTAAACACACATGACATGATTATCTGTTACACTGCATTGAGTTTTGGAACTTATACTGAGTTACTACTTTTAGAACTTATATTGCACATGTAAGTGAGCTTGGGGTGGAAGATCCTTGAGGACCCCTTGTCTTACTGAGATTTCTGGTTTTAAGATCTCACCCCACGTTTAGGGAATGCTTATTTCAGGTTCAGGTAATGCGGGGGTTGAGACCTCTAGTGGCAGGAGGCCAGAGCTTAGCTGATAGATGTTGCATGTTTATGCTGCTATGTTTGATGCTGGATCCTGTTTAATGTCTTATGCTTTTAGCTTCAGTTTATGGATTATTATGTTGAGACTTGGTTGATTATGTCGTTGATTTGGTGAGCATGGGGATTGTCCATGCCACATAGACTCGTTTATGTCTTGTTTTAGTTGGAGTTGTAATAATGTATCAGAATTATTGTCCGGACTACGGGTAGTAGATCTATGACTTAGATACTCACTTTATTATATTATGAGGTATTCAGTTAGCTGTTTTTTGCAATATACATACAGGCATGATTTTATGAAATTGATTAAGTAATCAACTTGGCTAAGTATAATGACGTCATAATTGAAAAGAAAAAGATTTTTCGCATTTTTAATTAAGCGCAGCTTAATACGATAGCATGATAACATTACCGGGTATACACGGGGTGTTACACTTATCAAGTCCTTGGCTCCATATCATGGATTTGGGTGACCCATCAGTTAGAAAGAGTGGAGTAATTTATAATAGAGGTGTAGGAGATTGGTTAATAACAGGGTGGAATAGACACTACTAAGTGTTGAGATATATAGTCTCACATTGGTTGTATGTGCAACTAATGTGGAGTTTATAAAGCTTTGGGCACTCCCACCCTTTGAGCTAGCTTTTGAGGTGGTGTATCCTAAGGTTTTTACATGGTATCAGAGCCTCGCCGCCCCCCACTTTCTCTTGTGGTGTTTCTTAGCACAGGTAGGCTGGGCCTGTTGCATTGTCCACTCTTCAAGCCCAATGGGCTCTCGTGTGAGGGGGCGTGTTGAGATATATAGTCCCACATTGGTTGTATGTGCAACTAATGTGGAGTTTATAAGGTCTTGGGCACTCCCACCCTTTGAGCTAGCTTTTGGGGTGGTGTATCCCAAGGTTCTTTACACTAAGGAAAATCTTTCTAGAACTTAGTCATTTCCTATTGTTCAGGAAATGAGAATAATTTTATATGACAACAAAATTTTGAGATAAAGGTAGTTTCTGGAAGAATAAATATCCCAGGTCCAATGTGATTTTAGACTAGCTTTTCTTCTTATTTTCATTTTACTATTTAGAATCATGGGACTTAACAAGATGGTTCATAGAGAAAAGTTTTCGGGAAAAGAAGAATAACGAGACAAGGTGAAAGGAGAAGAAAAACAACAACAATCAATGTGAAAGAAAAGTGCATGCATTATATATCATATACCTCTTGTTTTAGAATAATATGAAGAAACAAACTTTTTCACACATAATAAACACTGCGAAAGAAAAAATGCATAAAGCAGATCATGTATCTCTTCACTTCTTTTAAATCATAAGCTTCCTACTTATAACCCATAATCATTTATTTTAGTGCCTCGTGGAATTTAATGCCACATCGGAGCCAGAATAAAATATCAGGCTTAAAATATAATAGATAGCTAATCTTATGAAATATATGATAGAGAAAAATTAAGATGCAGAAATATAACTCACAATATTTGAAGAGGGAATACAAATTTCATAAACTGACTCAAACTTAATATATAAACCAGAAACTAAAACTGAAAAACATAACATTAAGAGACACATTACACCCAAATAAACTCTAACTTAATGACTCATTATACTACCCAAAACTGACCCATTATGATACCGTTAAGACTCATCAAACAACTTTAGTGCAGCACATGGCCGTTACATCAAACTTAAAAGACCATTGAATTTTCTAACGGACAAAAAACAAAGAGACTCTAACCATATAAGTATACAACCGACAATATATTTTTAACCAAAAATGAATAAATAAACAAATGGTGCTAGTGATTGATGTTCCAATTATATGTGTTATAATCATGTTTGATAGGTATTTATAAAAATTTTAAACCAACTACAATACAAAAAACACTTTAACAAATGAAATGGTCAAGACATATAAATTTTAAATGAACAAGAACCAACATATCTAAATGCTAAAGAATTGTTTCATCAAATAGTAAAGTTTGATAATCTTAGTGGCATGGTGGGCAAGTGAGTATTTTAGAGATTTTTCCCCATGCATTGCCACTTAGAGATTAGCAAACCTGTCTCTGAAAACACAACTTTTACAATTACTTAATTATTACTGAAATCTCAAATAATTCAAATGTACTTTCACTAATCAGCATCCTATAACATATTTAAACGTGCCTCATCATTCAAAGGAGATCATTGAAACATTCTAAGTTGCGATGCCGGACCACACAGGGAATAAACATAATCATCAATTCAACCACAGATTCAAGAAATCAACAAGTTACCAACATGATTTTTCTTTCCTTCTTTCATCAGGTAATCTAGAAAAAAGTGGTTCAGAACCAGATCAAGTAACAACACAAGAGGGTTTATTAACAAGGGATTTGAAAGAAAACAACGTGAAAAATAAGATCTTTTCCAAAGTGAAGGATCGAAGAAACATTCAAATATAAAAAAACAAACACCTAAATTGAGAAAAAAAAAGTTAATTAATGGAAATTGAAAGGGGAAGATTGAGATTTTTAGCAAAGTGAAGAGAGTGTGTAGTGAGGTTACAGGAAGATAAGAAAAAGGATGCAGAAATAGAAAGACTACCTTGCGGAGGAGGGACTATGGCAAAGAGAGATCATGGCAGTGGCGAGGCCTTCAGAAGATCAAATGAGTACTTTGGAAATTATGAACAATTTTTTTTATGACAAAGTTATGAAATATAAAATTATAATGTTATTTATTTTATTTTAAAGACAAGGTAATATAAATTATCACGTATTTGACGCAATGCTTACTTATGATTTGGAAATTTGATGACATAAAAAGTATTGATTGAAGGTTTTATTTTTTATATGTTATGGCCTATGATTATGAATTGTTTTTGGGAAAACACTTGATTAAAACATTGTGACTAATAGTATGTATTAAGTTCACATCGCTTTATTTTTGGCGGAGAGCCTTTGCTATAATTCTATTTGAATATGTAACACCACACACCTTCCTTTGACCCCACATTCCAACCACCATATGAAGCTACCTTTTTCCTTTCATCATTTTCTTTTTTTAACACTCTTTCTTTTCCTCCTTCACTGTAACCCACCTTTCCTAATAGCATTACATGCAAAATTTTACCTTTCTTGTTTCTCTCAAATTAACCAAGGATCACACACACTATTACATGCAAAAGCTCACTCTATTATTTCACTTTTTCTTCTCAGCTGTGAGAAACCCACATTGGACCACCATCACCAACACATTTCTCTCCTCAGATCTTCATCCGCATAGTCTTAAAAGGTTGACCACCCAATCGAGATTTCCTCTCCTTCTCCATCCTCGATTTTCTCATTCCTTCAAGCACTAACTTTGTCACTTTTAACTAAAGTCCTAAAGATAGAGAAGGAGAAATCTTTAGCAACCAAGGTTAGAGTGAAATTCTGAAAGCTTAAGCTAAAATTGTTGTGAATAGGAAGATTATTTTCTCCTTGGGATTATACTTCATTCTCAGATTTTACCAAAAGATGGAGATGGAGGCCAAATAGAGCTGGATAAGGAACCAAGAATCCTGAGGGAATCATCACCATTAGGTAAGTTATAGAATAAACCCTTGCATACTCTATTGTGGAATTCAAAATTATGCATCGAGGGATACATGCATGTTTTCTGATTGTGTATGGGTAATCTTTTATTGGAAAAAGGAAGATAACAATGTGAGTTGTTATTGATTTGGGACTTCTACTTATGCATGATCATATAATATGACAAATGAACAATGCATTGATTTTGGAAATTTGTTTTAGTATAGGATGCATGCATGTTTTTCTAGACCTTAGAGGCGTAGTATGGTGTGCTAGTGTTCGGACTTAGAAACTCCTAGTGAGTTGCAGATGTCAAAATCTGCATTCTGATGTTGCTCACTGGAGTGAGTAGTCACCTGAGAGGAATGCCCTCTTGGCCTTCCTTGCTCTAGAGTGTAGTTGCATGAAAACTGCTTTTTCTGGTCTCCCTCACTGGTCTTGCTCACTGCAGCAAGCAACCTAACGAGGATATCTATATAAATTATATTTATTTATGAGGTCTTGCATCTTTTCATTTCACTTAATATTTGTTATGATCAATGTACAATGTTTTACTTTCAAAGATTTCAATAGTATGTTATAAAGCTTGGTACGGTACATAAGAGATTCTAAGGTACACTGATTAACAACTTGTGAGAGATGCCTCACTTGTTTGAGCTCAATACATAGACAGGTCAATGAGTGAGAGGCACATACAGTAGAGTTATCCAGGGTCTTCAAGACCATACAATAGCTATAAACGACTAGTAAACCTTCTATATGTATTTATATATGCATGTTTCTTTCTTCATGAAACCAATAGCAGGGCTAGTTACTATGACATAACACTAACCATGACATATTCTCAAATTACGATAGAGCATGATTCGTAGTTTTATAATTTTCTAGGATTCACATCTCACCTTGTTGGGATTTCATCTCAGGAAAACAAGATGTAATCAGAGAGATAATGAAGATTAGATGATGTGTCATTACTTAGATGATGTGTCAACATTTGTATTAGTCAAGTTAGTTAGTCGGTTAACTACCCTTGTATATATACCTTGTGTACTGTGTAATCGAGAATGTATTGATTCTAAGAAAGCGTTGCATGTTATTCATCTTCTGGTCTCTTCTCCTTCTCTGATATGGATTTCATCATTTTCCCTCATGTTCTTCTTTGCTGTTCTCATGGTATCAGAGCTTGAAGCTCTGGTATCCATCATTTTCCGCTACTTTTGATTCAAGTTCTTCTTCCATGGATGCATCGCATCTAACCATGGAGAATTTAAACCAAACAGAAAACCAAAACCCAAACCAAAACCTCAATAACCAAAACCCAAACCAAAACCTCAATAACCAAGATCCAAACCAGAACCTCAATGAGGTAAACAATCCAAAAAAGGATCAGATTCAATTTTCTGATTTTTTCAATAATCCAAGAAATCCTCTCTACCTTCATCCTAGTGAAAATCCATCCACCATACTTGTTTCACCATCTCTGCATGGATCGAACTATCACTCCTGGTCACGAGCTATGCGAATGGCTCTCAGTTCCAAGAATAAATTGTGCTTTATAGATGGATCTATGCGAATTCCTTCAAGATCTGATGAAACTTTCTCAGATTGGGAAAGATGCAACCACACTGTTCTAGGCTGGATCCAGAGATCAGTTGATAAATCTATTGCACAATCGATTTTATGGATTGATTATGCTGAAGATGCTTGGAATGATCTTAAGGATCGTTTTTCTCAGGCTGATGTGTTTCGTATCTCAGATTTGCAAGATGATATTTGCAAATTAGAGCAAGGAGATAGAACAGTGGCTGCATATTATACTGAGTTGAAGATTCTTTGGGATGAAGTTGACAACCTGATTCCTCTACCAAAATGCATGTGTCAGGTACAATGTTCTTGTGGTGGTTACACTAGCATGCGAAAAATCAGAGATAGAGATAGAGTCATTAGATTTCTCAAGGGATTAAACAGTCAATATGAACATATCAGTTCACAGGTCATGCTTAATGATCCTCTTCCTACTGTTAACAAAGCTTTTTCCATTATCATCCAACAAGAAAGGAAGTTGAGTTCCATAGTTCATAATGATGTAACAGACACATCTCATGTTTTCACTCATGCTTCTGCATTCAAGAATATTCCTAACATGGGAAGAGGAAAACCAATTGATAACAGAGGCAATACCAATGGCAGAGGCAGAGGGAAATATTGCACTCATTGCAAAATGACAAATCATACCATTGAAAGTTGCTACTTCAAGCATGGATTCCCTCCTGGCTACAAGAATAAAAGGAGTTCAAATCTGGCTGTTACATCAGAGATCAGTCTTCCAATGGATTCTAACACACCTTTCACTGCTGAGCAACATCAACAATTGCTGAGATTGCTAAATTCCAACACACAGCCAATTCAGCATTCGACCAATTTGGTTCAAGCTTCTGCCATGAGTGCAGAAACACCTTACTCAGCAGGTAAACAATTTCATGACTGGATTTTGGATACAGGTGCCACAGACCACATATGCTTCCAACAATCCAGCTTTTCATCTTTGCATGAAATTTCTCCTATATCCATTAGCTTACCAAATGGTCATCAAATTACAGCTAAGTTCAGTGGAATTATTCATGTAACTGACAAACTCAGTTTGATAAATGTGTTATATGTGCCTGAGTTCAAAGTCAATTTGATTTCTGTTCCACAGCTTCTAAAAACCTCACCTTATTCCCTTACCTTTTCTAACACAGATTGTGCCATTGTACAGAAATATACCAAGGAACTGATTGGTTCAGCTGAACTCAGAAGAGGGCTCTATGTGCTAATCATCTCGAAGACCACACCATCAATTTTAGCATCTACCACATGTCATAGGAATTCTTTCTATTGTAATGGTTCTGATACAGAACATGTACTTTGGCATTATAGGCTTGGCCATATTTCTCATACAGTTTTAAAAACTTTGTCTTCTCAATATAGTTTCATTCCAAATAAGCATGTTGTTCCATGTGATGTTTGTCAGTTTTCTAAGCAACACAAATTGCCCTTTCCAATTAGCATATCTAAATCTAGCAAATTTCTTGAGTTGTTACATGCTGATATTTGGGGTCCCTATGCTATAAAATCAGTACATGGTCATCAATATTTTCTTACTCTTGTTGATGATTACACACGATATACTTGGGTTATACTCATGAAACATAAATCAGAGACTGCTCATCATTTGGCAGGTTTTATTTCTTATATGGAAAACCAATTTCAAGCTTTTCTAAAAATCCTTCGGACTGACAATGGTCCTGAGTTCAACATGCCTTCTTTCTTCCATAAAAAGGGAATTCTTCATCAAAAGTCTTGTGTGGAAACACCCCAACAGAATGGGATTGTAGAAAGAAAACACAAGCATATCCTAAATGTTGCTAGATCTCTTGCTTTTCAGGCAAACATTCATCCCAAATTATGGTCCTATGCTATATCTCATTCTGTCCACATAATCAATCGAATTCCCACTCCTTTACTTCAATTTCTCTCACCATTTGAAAAACTTTTTGGAACAGCACCTGATTTAAATGATCTAAGAGTGTTTGGCTGTCTCTCTTATGCTTCTACACTTATGTCTCATAGATCAAAATTTTCAAAAAGGGCAAGAAAATGCATCTTTCTTGGTCATAAACCTGGGATGAAAGGATACATTCTGTATGACCTTATTGCAGGGTCTATATTTGTTTCTCGACATGTACAATTTTTTGAAGACTGTTTTCCTCTCCTTCATTCTTCATTACCAGACACCAATTATGTTAGACCCTATCCATCACATGATATAATTGTCGATTATGACTTTGATAACCAAAAACAGAATCCCACATCACATCCACCTTCTATTCCCACACCTGAACCAATACAAACCATCACACCAAACCTCAATCAGACACATATTCCTACATCTGATACTGCTTCAGCATCACCAAACCAAACAGAAAACAGTGACATCCAAATTCCATCAGACCTTCCTCATTATCCTAGAAGATCTTCTAGACATACACAACCACCCAAATATTTGGATGATTATCATTGGAGTCTCTCTACTGCCAAAGTTGAATCTTCTATTCCAGGTAAGTTATCTGTCATGCATCCTCTTTCCAAGGTGTATACTTTTGATAACTGCTCCTCTCATTATAAACATTATTGCCTTACCTTAAGTTCTCTAGTAGAACCTACAAATTATAAACAGGCTGCACAACATCAGTGTTGGATTGATGCTATGGAAAAGGAACTCAATGCTTTGGATTTTAATCACACTTGGTCTTTAGTGGATGTTCCTGTTGGTATTAAACCCATTGGATGTAAATGGGTATACAAAATAAAACTCAAAGCTGATGGATCAATAGAAAGATATAAGGCAAGGTTGGTTGCTAAAGGATACAATCAAATGGAAGGAATCGATTTCTTTGATACTTTTTCACCAGTAGCAAAGATGACTACAGTGAGAGTGCTTCTTTCCATTGCTGCAGCTCGAGGTTGGAATCTTATACAATTAGACGTAAATAATGCTTTCCTTCATGGAGAGTTACATGAAGATGTCTATATGTTACCACCTCCAGGTTCACCTGCTGTTGCTTCTGGAAAGATTTGTAAACTTCACAAATCCATATATGGCTTGAAACAGGCTAGTCGGCAATGGTATGCCAGATTGTCCTCTTTTCTTGGTTCTCTTGGTTATAAGCAATCTCATGCCGATTATTCATTATTTACAAGACACAATGGATCATCTTTTACAGCAATCCTAGTCTATGTTGATGACATAGTCATTACTGGCAACAACTCTCAAGAGATTGTCAATGTTAAACACTCTCTTGATACTGAATTCAGGATAAAAGACTTAGGTACTTTGAAATTCTTCTTGGGACTTGAGGTCAGCACTTCCCCTGAAGGATTGGTTCTTAATCAAAGGAAATACACTTTAGAACTATTACAAGATGCTGGTCTTTTAGCTTCTAAGGCTGTCCGTACACCAATGGACCCCTCTTTGAAACTTCAACGTGTGCAAGGAGAAGCTTATTCTGATCCTGCATCCTATAGGCGTCTCATTGGTCGATTGCTTTATCTTACAACAACTCGCCCGGATATCACCTTGTCTGTTCAACAACTCTCTCAATTTGTTGCAAATCCTATGACACTCCATTTTCAGGCAGCCACAAGAGTGCTGCGATATCTCAAATCTTCACCTGCTCAGGGACTGTTCTTTCCAAGAGTCAATGATCTTCATTTATCTGGATTTGCAGATGCTGATTGGGGGTCTTGTCTTGACACTAGAAGATCCATTACTGGCCAATGTTTATTTCTTGGACCTGCTCTTATTTCCTGGCGTGCCAAGAAGCAAAATACCATCTCCAGGTCATCCACTGAAGCTGAGTATAGAGCTTTGGCCTCTATAACTTGTGAAATACAATGGCTATCATTTCTTCTTATTGATCTCCAAGTCGACACATCAGTTCCTGCTACACTTTATTGTGATAACAAGTCTGCCATATATCTGGCTAACAATCCAGCCTTCCATGAAAGATCCAAACACATTGAGCTTGATTGTCACATTATCAGAGAGAAGCTACAAGCTGGTCTTCTTAAGTTGCTTCCTGTTTCCACAAAGGATCAACTAGCTGACCTTTTTACAAAGCCACTTCATCGTCCAGCTTGCGGGAGGG
Source organism: Gastrolobium bilobum (assembly GCF_033153095.1). Classification (NCBI taxonomy): domain Eukaryota; kingdom Viridiplantae; phylum Streptophyta; class Magnoliopsida; order Fabales; family Fabaceae; genus Gastrolobium; species Gastrolobium bilobum. The sequence continues at coordinate 29,534 of NW_026899913.1, forward strand.
TGTAATCAGAGAGATAATGAAGATTAGATGATGTGTCATTACTTAGATGATGTGTCAACATTTGTATTAGTCAAGTTAGTTAGTCGGTTAACTACCCTTGTATATATACCTTGTGTACTGTGTAATCGAGAATGTATTGATTCTAAGAAAGCATTGCATGTTATTCATCTTCTGATCTCTTCTCCTTCTCTGATATGGATTTCATCATTTTCCCTCATGTTCTTCTTTGCTGTTCTCACAAGACAAAAGTATTGGGCCAAATAATGCTTGAACTTATGTGCCACGGATGATGAAATTTTTGGTTTTCTATGTATTGACGTTCTGGACTGTACACAATGGCTTGAATTAGGAAATTAGGATTGTATTGTATTAGAGAAATCTTGTGAAGGTTTTTTATATGTTCTGGTGATTTGTGACACATTATACTTAAATTGTGGAGATATTTATTTGATGAATTCCAGCCTTGTATTGGTGCGTGTACATATTTCAATTTGTTTGTATTTCTTTCTAGTGTAACAAGTCCCCATTAATTAGGGCATTACAGAATATGCCTGTCACTTAAAATATTATTGTTATTCAAATAAAGTATATTTTCTTTTTTTAAAATATAAATAAAATAAAATAATAATAATAATAATAAACACTCCAAAATATATACTTCAATCACGAATTACTATAAACAACATTCAAAAAATATATAAATCAATCATAAATTATCATAAACTACACTCCACAAATATATAAATCAATTATAAATTGTTTAAACAACATTCCAAAAATATATAAATAAACCACAAATTATTATAAATTACACTCAAAAAATATGTAAGTCAATCAAAAATTTATTATAAACAATAATAAAAATTCCAAGAGATTCCACATGGGAATTTTTTCTGTAATGATTATTAGGTAAGTAATATTTTTCTATTACCATGTTTATTTTTACTGTTGGTATGTTAGTATTTTTCTTATAAATAAAGGCTTGATGAACTAATACCCATTGCTTCAAAGTTGAGATAAATCAAGGAGTGAAGGATACTGAAAAATTTAGAGAAAACTCTACTAAGAAATGGGGAGAGAAAAAGAAAGAATTTTTAGAGTGAGGAAGATTTATAATAAGAAGATAAAAGTAAATACCAAGGGTTAGGATCAATGTTATTAAAACCGGCTCGGTCATTGACCCGGTCGAGGTACTGGGTCACTGGTTCAATCAGTGGGTCACTGGTTCAACCGCATGCCCCGGTGATTATATGCAATTTTATAATTATATTAAAAAATTATAAACATACTCAAATATCTAAAAAAATGATAAAAATTTCAAATATTTTAATATAAAAAATAATAAATCACATATTATTATCAAATAAAAAATCAAACAAAAATATAATGATAATGATACGGGGCTTTAGGTTCAGAAAACGACATCTCTAACTATAAATTAATTCAAAATTTTATGCATAGTACATAATTGAGATAATATTAGTGTTGTAGGTACATAACTTATGTAAGTCAATAAGCAAAAAAATATTCAAATATGGCTATTATGATTTTTTTTGAAAAAACAAAAATTTAGAATTTTATTTTTTTGGTACCGGGCCGGGTCACCGGTTTTTATGGAAACCGGCCGGGTCGCACCGGTTCTGATGCATGGCCGGTCCGTTGCATCAACCGGACTGGTTATATGACCGGTTTACGGGTTCCCGGGTCGGTCCGATTTTAATAACTATGGTTAGGATAACTTCTTTTTTTCTTCTAAATTATAAACTCCATTGAAATGTTATTTTATTATTTATTTTACTCCTCCTCTTCTTCTCCTAACCGGTCCCGATGGGATACCGCGTTCCAATTTACTTTATTTATTTATTTCAGCAATTTATAATTTTGCATTTAATATTTTGACAATTTATATTACAGCAATTTATATTTTTGTAATTTATATTTTAGCGATTTATATTTTCGCACTTTATAATTATATACGTAAATATATATCTATTGATTTATAATTCAGTAATTTATATTTCATTAATTTAATTTTCTGCAATTTATGTTATTACATATTATAAGTATATATTTATGTATATATATTCTCTCTTTTTTGGGATAAATAACGAGTATCCTTCACTGGAGATAATCCTGTTCGGGACGGGTTCAAGATTAAAGCTTTAAACTCCTCCCAAAGATAGTACTGAAAATGATCAAACATAAGCAAATTTAGAATTTTGCAATTTATAATTATCGTTTATGTGCATAGCAACATATGTGTGAATAATGCCATATATGTAATAAATATCGTACTTGTATTATTTAATTGTTTATTTTCTTGTTTGCATGTTCATTTTATTGATATGTTACGTCTTTATTTTTTATTTAAATTATCACCATAAATTTTGCACAATAAAATTTCTTATAACTTATATTATTTTTTTAGACTAACTGTAAAAATGTAATTGTTCTTACTTTCATTGTAATGTCAAATTTCAATAATGGTATGTCATAACGTACAATTTCTTTTTGTAGGATCTTTTTGGCTATCCACATGTTTGTCTGCGTAAAGAGTTTATAAGATTCCTTATCAAAAGTAATCTAGATATGTGCATGGTCAAAAAACTGGGTTTCTTGAGTCAATGAACAAATTCCTCACACATTCCCGGAGGCGTCGGTGTAAAGCTCAATCTCAAGCGCAGGATCAGGAAGGACCAACACAGGAGCAGTAGTCAGTTTCTCCTTCAACTCCTGAAAACAGACTTCACACTCGTGAATCCATACAAATGGAGTTTCCTTCCGAGTAAGGCGAGTCAATGGCAAAACCAAGATGGAGAATCCCTTGATGAACCTCCGGTAGTAACCTGCCAAACCCAGAAAACTCCTCACTTCCGTAACTGTCTTGGGTCTCTCCCAAACCAGTACGGCCTCAATCTTGTTCGGATCCACTGCAACTCCCTCAGCAGAAATAACATGCCCAAGAAACATCATAGACTTGAGCCAGAACTCAGATTTGGAAGGCTTCGCATACAGCTTCTTCTCCTTCAGCACTTGCAGAACAGTTCTCAAATGCTCCACATGCTCTTCCTCCGTCTTGGAGTAAATCAAAATGTCGTCAATGAAGACGATCATAAACTGATCCAGGTACGGCTGGAAAATCTGGTTCATGTAATCCATGAACACAGCAGGTGCATTGGTGAGACCGAACGGAATCACCAAGTACTCAAAATGACCATATCTCGAGCGAAATGCGGTCTTCGGGACATCCTCCGGATTCACCCGAATCTGATGGTATCCGGACCGGAGATCAATCTTGGAATACACACAAGCACCCCTGAGCTGATCCAACAGATCATCAATCCGAGGAAGGGGATACTTGTTCTTGATTGTCACCTTGTTCAGCTGCCTGTAGTCGGTGCACAATCGCATTGTCCCGTCCTTCTTCTTCACAAAGATAACCGGTGCTCCCCAAGGAGACACACTCGGTCTAATGAAATCTTTCGCTGAAAGATCCTCAATATGCTTCTTCAGCCCCGCCAACTCCGGTGGCGACATCCGGTATGGAGCTAAAGAAATCGGCCCCACACCAGGCAACAGATCTATGGAGAACTCTATCTTCCTCTGTGGCGGAAACTCAGGAATCTCCTCAGGAAACACCTCGAGGAACTCCCTCACCACAGGAATGCCGGTGATGTCCTCCTGTGTACCACTCACCAAACCTCCCAACATGACATAACCAAATGCCCCTGCTCTCAAGGTTCTCCTAGCCTGCAGCAATGAAATGAACGGCGAGCAACTGGCTGTGGAATCACACGGGGACAACACTACACGCTTGGCACAACAGTCAATCATCACACAATTTCTGGACAGCCAATCCATGCCCAGAATAACCTCCAGGTTGGCCATCGACAATCCTATCAGATTCACCGAGAACTCACGGCCATCCCACTGAAACGCCACATCGCGATGAACAGTGGTAGCATCACATCTTTCTCCAGTGGCGGTGGTTACCCGCAGCGGTGGAGAAAGCACAGACATGGGCAACTCAAGCCCCACAACAATCGGGGTAGCAACAAAAGAATGCTTAGCCCCAAAGTCAAACAACACATCAACAGCTGATATACAAATCGTAACAGTACCTCTCACAAGGTTCGGAGCTCGGTCCGACTGCTGACGATCCAGAGTATAAACTCTCCCAGAAGATGGTGGCACTGCCGGTCGCCGACGGACAGTCTCTGGAGAAATTGCCCTCCTTGCCACACTGAAAGCAAATCAACTGGCCGGTAGAGCACGACCCAAAATGAGTCTTCCCGCATCCCAAACACCTGAGAGCAGGAGGTCTCGCTGCACTCCCCTGACCAGAAGTCCTCTTGAACTGACTCGGCGCCTGCCAAGCTGCCAACTGTTTACCCTTGCCCTTGTTCCCAAACTTCCTGTCTCGCCAAGAAGTGGAACTACCAGCTGTAACCTTCGTCGCCTCAGCAACCTTGGCCTTCTTGGCCTTACTCGAGCTGTAGTAATCTTCAATATCACGACACTGCTGAACCAGTGTCCCAAAATCTCTAGAGGCAAAACCAGCTAGGTAACCAGCAATATCCTTACTAAGTCCCCTGCAAAACTTAACAGCCAGAAATGTAGGAGTAGGCATCGCCATCCTGAAGTGTGCAAACTTCACCAACTGGTTGAACTTGGCCAGGTACTCGTCAACAGACAACGAGCCTTGAACCAATCTGTCAAACTCCCCCTGCTTCCTCTCCTGAGCGTCATAAGGAAAGTACTGACCCAAGAAGAAATCCTCGAACATAGGCCAAGTCATCACATGACCCTGCATCTCGTAGACATGAGAAGGGTTTGTCCACCACTCATAGGCATCGTCCTCCAGCATATAAGTAGCGAACATCAACTTCTGCGGATCCGTGCACTGCATGACCCGAAATATCTTGTCCAACGCCTGAAGCCAACGTGCCGCAGCAACAGGATCAAAGGATCCATCGAAGGCAGGTGGCTTATGCTTACGGAAAGCATTCAGCCGGCGATCGATCTCATCACGATCCTCAACCAAAACAGGGACGGTCTGCATGGACCCCGTAAGATGACTGCCATCTCCCATCTGACTCTGAGAGTCATCCTGAAGACTGGGTGGAGGTGGTGGCGGTGGAGGTGGTGGTGGCGGTGGGGCATGACCAACATCAGGGCCATTTCCTCATCTCCTCCAACATGACTCTAAACATCGACATGTTCGCAGACGGTTGGCCTCCAACACGTCCTCAGTGGCCTTCCAGTTCGCCTCTTTGACGGCGTCCAGCATGGCCTGGTTTGCCATTCTCATAGCCTCCTGGTCGGCTAGTCGGGCCGCCTGCATCTCAGCCAATGCAGCCAGGACAGGATCGGGCCGATCCTCCGAAGTCTCGCGGTTTCTCCCGGGTCTTACCATGACTCTGCACAAGTTGCACAAATTATGAGTTGATCAGGCCCACGCAATATGGTCACATATGCATTGTCATAATAATACTCGACCGAGCAAACACACAAAACAGACACAACCAAACATCCTAATCATTGCAATACATACAGGCTTTTCCCTAGAACCGTTGCTCTGATACCATAAAATGTAACAGCCCCAAACCCTGTAGCAGGATATTGTCCGCTTTGCCCCGCGCACAAGCACCGTCGAGCTCACGATTTTACGTTTCGGGTTACCCCCAAAAGGCCTCCTACAAGGAAATGTATCCACACCCTTATTTAAGGCATGCTTCGTTCCCCTCTCCAACCGATGTGGGACATTACAAGCACCAAGCTTAAACTCAATATATCAAATTAGTTGATTTGGAAGTCTATGATAGAGGATTATTTATTCTACAAATACTTATACAAACTTGTTGAAGGTAACGTTAAGTGACCAACAAATATGTGAGATGCAAAATAAGTAAAATTGAATAGAAAAATAATTGGTGTAATTAGGCAGTGATTGGATATAAATGTTTTTCGTCATGTTGCAAATGAGACATCAGCTAAAGAACTTTGAAAAAACTTGGCAACTCTCCATGAGAGAAAAATAGTTGTGAACCAAGTATTCTTAATGAGAAATCTTATAAACTTGAAGCAGAAATCTTATAAACTTGAAGCATAAGGATAATATTATTATCAGTAAGCACCTCAGATACCCGGACACGCCATTTTTCAAAAAAATGCGTGTTGGACACTTGTCGGACACGTTCCGACACGCGGTCAACATTTTTAGGACGCGTAGTCAACTCTCCGACACATTTTTTCTGACACGCAGTCAACTTTTTCCGACACGTGATCAACGCTCCGACATAATTTTTTTTTAGTCTTAATATTATTTTATTAACTAAAAATAAAAAAATCATTTATAAATCAATTTTTTTCTGTTATAAAATTTGACATGAAAATATTTTTTTTTATACTTATGTTATGAAATTTGAAAATTGTAACACCCCGTTCTAGAACTGGTTTTTTAACATCACGTATGGCATTAGGCGCAGTTACAATCACAATAATTGAATTAAAGTACGGATAAACTTTTTACCTTTTTTCGTTAGTGAATGTTTATATTTAAAATCAAATCCGTAATTAAAACAATTCCAATAGTTGTAATCATAACTTAAACTATGTGAGGAACACCTAATGTAATTTTATTTAAACCATACGTTGCTACCCTAGTGTGCCAAGTAGTCCTCTTAGACCAACAAGGCTTATAAACTCATTTTTATTGTTATTAAACACTAAACATCTCCACTCTTTATTTATTTAAGAAATTCATATACTAATTTTATAGTCTCCATCTTCCAATATGTTATAGAATTCTTCATTAGCTACGCGTGGGTTCAAACCGCGCTCAAATCGGAGCACCATAGCTCAAGTTATGAATTTTTGAAGAACAACTGCTGAATTTCACAAGGGTCCCGCACTGAGAGCGCCAAACCCGCGCTGTGAGCGTCAACCTTGCTGCCATTTTCGCACCCTACGGCACCGACAGCGCCAACTTGGCGCTCAGAGGGCCACGGTTCTGGAGATTTCACCATACTTTGATATTTTACCCATGACTTGAGCTACGGTGCTTCGATTTGAGCACCGTAGCTGGTGTCAGAGCAGGGTCTCTCTTCCAGTACAGTGTGGTTCGAGGATGAACCAGACAGAAGCTGGTGGGCATGTAACATCCCGAGCATTGACGAGGGCGGGGAGTGATCGCAGTGCAAAGAGGCACGGACAAAGAGCGGCTCTTGACAGGCTTCCAGCGGGGGGTTACATGCATGAATGAATCGAATCGACACTCGAAAGAGAGGAATTTCAAAGACTGTGCAGGTATGCGACTGCACAGTTTGGAATAGCTTATAAGAATTAATTGGTACTTCCTATACTAACAAGATGCATCTTCTTTTCGGTAGCCCGAAACGGAAGAACTGCATAGTTAAGCGTGCTTGACTTGTAGCAATTCTGGGATAGGTGACCTCCTGGGAAGTTTTCCCGGGAAGTGTGCGAGTGAGGAAAAAGCACACTGAAAAGTCTCGTGTTAGTATGTGTAGATAGTCGTTGATTCTTGAAGCGGCCGAGCGTTACAAATATTTGATTGGTTATATGACTTAATATGAACTATTATATGTATTAAATATAAATTATATTATATATATTAAAAATATTATTTAATATCAAAACCTGTCCTAACGTGTCAAAATATGCCATTTTTTAGAATTAACGTGTCGGCGTGTCGTGTCGTATCCCGTGTCAGTGTCCGTGCATCATAGGTAAGCATCTTAATGAGTGTCAAAGTATGATTAACCAGTTGACCACAATGAAGTTGACACTAGAAAATGAACTACAAGTTTTATTGTTGATGATCTCCTTACAAGATTCTTGGGAGACCTTGGTGGTATCTTGCTAAAGAAACATTAATCTCATATTATTTAGCACAAATGAAAGATATACTTACAGTAAAAAAAATTTACCTATAATTTTGATAGATTTTGTCATTGCTTTATTGTACTCTAATTCTTATTGAAATATAGATAAAGAATTGAATTTAATAAAGGGAAATGTTATAATCTCTCTTAAGATTTTCCTTGAATTACTTACATCCCAATTATTTTTTTTGAAACTTGCTCCCTGTGATTTTTTCTATTCAAATCAATCCTTAATACCGTTATAAATTAAATTTATCTGTCTAATTTACACCTTTTAGAAAAAGAAAATAGATTGAGGACAAAAAAAATAACAGGAGAAGTAATACTAAATATGTTAAAAATTTATAACACTTATAGAAAACTAAAAAAAAAAAATCAAATATATTAAAAATTTACAACACTAACTTCTTTTTCTTTTCTTTTTCTTCCATTTCAAAAGTGAAAAAATAAAAATTAAAGAAAAAAATACCAAACATATCAAATCAAAAAAACAAAAACACACTAAAGATAGAAAAGGAAAAATAGAAGAAAAAATGAAATCAAATATGTTGGAAATTTATTTATTTTTCCTTATATTTCTCTTTTGTCTTCGGTCTATTTTCTTCTTTTTAATTAAATTGTTTTAATTATTTTTTTTTTTGCAAATATTTGCCTTTTCTGTCAACGTTGCAAGTATCCAACATATTTAGTCTTATTTTTCTTCTATTTTTTTATCATCATATTTTTTTTTATTTTTACTTAGACATATTTGATTTGATTTTTTCTATTTCTTTTTGTCTTTCTTCTATTTTCTTCTTTTTTAGTTAGACTATTTTTAATTTTAGACTTTTTTATTATTATTGTACATTTTCAACATATTTTTATTTTTTTGATTTAGACATATTTAATCTTTTTTTCTTCTATTTTTTCTTTTTTTTTTTGTAGTATTTCCCGTAAGTGTTGCAAGTTTCCAATATATATGTCCTATTTCTTCTTCTTCTTTGTAATATTTTTTTATTGTCAATCTATTATCTTAATCTAAGGATGGTAAAATAGACAGATTAAAATTAATTTCCAACAAAAATAAGGATGAGTTTGGATAAAACAATTGTAGGGGAATACGTGATTAAAAAAATAAAAATATCTAAATGATTCAAAACAAAATCCCAAGAGACTTTTTGAACTTTTCTCAATAATAAAATAAGGATTCGCTTAACTTATCTTTATTGAGCTCAAAATGACGTTATTTTGAGGCAAAAATTAAGGTATTTTTGTAATTATAATTAAGTTTATGGTTATAATAATTTTTTTAATTATAATTTTTAAATTTTTCAACCCAAAATAATATCGTTTTGGGAACGAATGTATCAGATAGAAACATTAAATTCATAAAATATTCCCTCAAAAAAAGTGTGCTCGAGCTTACCAAAAAATAAAAAAAGTGTGCGGTGAAGCTTACCAAAAAAAGAAAGTGTACAACGGCATAATTGGATGAATTTTGCAGTTAATTAAGAATATTAGATATCAAATTTTGTCTTCATATGAAAAACTCGATGTATTTATGAATAAAAAACATTTATCGCTTAAAATGTAAAAAGTTTTGCAGATCAAACTAAATAGCAGCTCTCTTTTATTTTGTAGTCATTTGCTTGGCTAGAATGCTGTTATGCAACAACTTGCACAGTGTCATTTAGTTTTGCTCTCTCAGCTATTTCGTTTGAGAAAATTGATTAGCTGGATTTACAGCTTTCTATATTGTAATATAAGGGGAAAGTGTTTGTTATAATTTTTTATTTTTTTTGGGTACAAGTGTTTGTCATATTTTAAGTGATACAATTTTGTGTCATTTTCATCGAAACTAAGTCTTTTTTGAGTGTTTTTACATTCTCTCTCCTCTACTTTTTTTTTCCTCCTAATTTTATAAATTAAAAGAAAATTATCAGGCAGGATCGTGTAGAATGTTCAAAGATCAGCAAGGACCTGATAGTTCATCCGGTGAGATATTTGAAGTTGAGTCTAATATCAAATTACCAGTGTGGTGACACTGATGGGTGTGGTTGAAATTTTTGCGCAAGATCTCATTCTGGCATTGATCCCATTTTTCTGGCAAACCATCACCCTCTATCTAGCATTCTCACCACCTCAGACATCTTGGGCCTTTCCAAAGGGGAGCCTTGTGTGCATAGCAACGCCACTTGGATTAGCTCTTCTACCTCCTCCTCATCATAATTTCCCTTTAAATCTGCATCCACCAGTGTCTCCAATCTCTTGTCTTTCAGAAGTCCTTTAACCTGGGCTCAAAATAATGTGTAAACAATGAACTAAACAACTTTAAGGAAGATGAGATTCTAGAATCTGGAACAGAGAGATAGGAACAACCAAATCAACATTGTATTGTATTTTTAAAGCAAAGGCTAGTTATAGCACAACAAATAACCAGAATAGTTAGTTATGGGAATATATGCTTTCATGTCTCATTTTGTTATGATCGTGTCATATGAGAAATGGTCTATTGACCTATCAATTAATGGCACATATTTAGACAATAAATAACATCAAACAGGTACTAATGGCATATTCTTCATAAACTGAATACCTACCCAATCAAGCATCGTGATATCATCATCATTGGCAAGTCGTGCTAGATCAAAAGCCCTCTTTCCAGTTATTAGCTCAAGAAGCATAACACCATATCCAAAAACGTCATTTTTCTCTGAACACTTTCCAGTTGAGATGTACTCGATCTGGTGCTATATGCCCAATGGTACCACATACAGCAGTGGTGACATGAGTTTTATTGTAATCTATAAACTTTGCTAAACCAAAATCTCCAACAACTGCTTCAAATTCCTCATCCAACAATATATTAGCAGCTTTGACATCACGATGAATAATCTTCGGGTTACAATGATCATGCAAATGGGCAAGCCCCCTAGCAGACCCCAGGGCAATACGCTTCCTTATTGACCACTCTAGTGGTGGTTGTGATTCCGGACGGTCTACAAGAACAAAATCAATATAAACACATTTTTAGCATGAACACATGATTTAATTTTTAGAGTGAGAGCATTTTTAATATGAACACATGTTTTAATAAAAGCTATGCATTTCTTCATAATAATCCAAAACAACTTCAAAAAGTGTTGGATATGACTCATACTTTGTATGCTGGCCTTGTTGCCGGGGTTAGCAGAAAGGCAACTGGGGTCCCACTCCCAGGTGAGCCGGTGGGGGTCCGGGAGGCAGCGCCCCCGGACCCATAGAAGCTAGGTACTATTGCGAATCTCTAATTTATTGTAATTTTTCCTTTTCTTAATAGTTTGGGCTTGAGCCGTGAATAGCTGCTGTAAGGTTTCTCTAATCCTATTTATATTCTCCTTGTAAACCGAGTGACTTGTAACGAGTGGCGTAGTAGTGGTGAAGTGAATATAGTACAGAAGACAAGCTGGACGTAGCCTACATTGGGTGAATCAGGTGGTAGATCGCCGTGTCAAATTCTCTCTTCCTTTTCTCTTTTATTTTTCGATTTGTGTGTGATTGTCGATTTCCAACAAAAAGATTAATAAGGATACCTTGTAAACAAGATGCTACACTTCCATTAACCATGAAAGGATATACAAGTAACCGCTCAGTAGGTGTCATGCAAAAACCACACAGCCGAAGCAAATTTCGATGCACAGCCATGCTGATCATTTCCATTTCAGCTTCGAATTGTAGCTTCCCACCTTGGGCGTGTTCCTCTTTAAGTCTTTTTACTGCTACAAGAGAACCATTTGCTAAGCGTCCTTTATAAACTTTGCCAAATCCACCTTTACCAAGAAGTTTTTCGTTATTAAAGCTATCTGTTGCAACTTGCAGTTCGTACAGTGAAAACCTAATAAGCTGACCATGGTGAACTTCAGGATCCTCCTCAGCTGCCACTAAAAGACACACAAATGTAGGAAAATCAGTAATGGTTATCATATTCAGCTTTAATCAGTATGTATACCATCTTTTCTGATAGTCAACTAACCAGGAACATCAATGAAATAATCCTTTGGCTTTCTTCTAAGCCAATAAGCAAGTACAATTGCAGGGGATACAAACAACAGCGCAGCACCCGCAGCAACTCCTCCAGCAATAGCCCCAGTGGCACTGCTAACTACATGGATTAAAAGAATTAAATGGTAAATTAAGTATAACTCTATTATTAATTCCCTCTCTTGAATTTGACCATCCACCTAAAGAAGCTATTCATTTAAGCATGCGGAAAAAGCTATGCTTAAGGTATCTCCATCATCAAAGATCACTGCTCAACGACAATCAGTTCATCCTTTTCAATAAACTTGAAATTTTAAGGATGAAATAGTTCGATCACAGGTACCATACAAAATTACAGAATAAACATTTATAGAAAAACTATGTAGCTTATTAATTATAAACGCTTACATTTCTCCTTGTCCTTCGAAGGCAAAGGGTGGATGAAAGATTGTTAATAAGGAAAGGAATGGAGTGGCTGCAGCTTGTACAGAAAGAAAACTCAATTACTAGAAAAATTGAAAACCTTTTACATAGCATTAATTTTATGAGTTATAAAACACCATTATTTTGCCTTTGCTTATCATAGTGGTTTAAAATTTTAGGTCAAGTGAATCTTTTACATGTTATCAAATTCTAGTTGACCTAGTGGTGTAGAGTTTGATTGTTGACCTCAGTCTTACAATTTCAAAACAAGGTTGATTTTGCTTTCAATTGCAGTCGTAAGCCTGTATATTTCATGTTTCAAGCCTAGTGGACTCTCACATGAGGGGTATGTTAAGAGTTAGATTCTCAGCTTATGTTTTTAGGACAATTATTCTTTAAAAATTTAATCCTTTGTTAAAAAAAAAAAATTAACAAACCTAACGTAGTTTGTTGTGGTGGAGCAAGTTGTAAAGCTCGAAAGGATGTGTAATTCAAGAGAGGATTATTGCTAAAACTGTAAAGGGGAACACAAGCATTAGCAAAATTTTGGTATCTCATCCCTCAATAATAGTAATGTGTTAGGACCCAATTGCATGATACGGGACTTGAGTCCACGTTATAAGTATGGGATTTTGATGTGGGGTTTATATGGGTTTGGGTTCTTCCCCTCTAATGGAAAGCTTTTGTGGTGTGGTTCTCCCAAGGTTTTTATCATAATGATATAAATAATTTCATTTGCACCAAGTCACCAACCTGAAGGCAGTAAACGATGAAAATGAATCGTTGACTGGGACATCTCCTGATAAATTTTTGTTTGCTAAATCACTGTATTCCACAATGACCATGGTATCAGGATATGCTTAAAAACAAAAATATGTCACTATATGAGTGAAACTCACACGACTTGCAGGGTAGTAATAGTGGTCAAAGACATACGAATGTTTCCTGACAAGCTGTTATTGCTGAGGCGCCTAGACCAAGGAGCAAATTCAATTAGTTTGCAGATAATAAAATACTGATACAGAAGAGTAACAAGACATGATAGCAAAAAATTATCAAGTAGCATGTGTGGTGAGTGTTTGGCTATAATAACTTCTTGTTGACCTAAATTAGAAGACCACGGTATATAACAAAGTGTTCTACAAGGCACTGTGAATTGGCCAAAATTAAAAAATGTCTAAATCCAGGCATGACTAATGCCATTCCCTTTTGGAAGTTTACGTATAAAGTGGTCAAAATGCTCCTCCCCTCACCTCTAACACAATAATTAAAACTCCCTTCCATGAAAATAAATGTGCAGCAAAAAACCAAGAAAACAAGCAGAGCTAAAATCCATTATAATATAATCAAGTTAACGCCTTAATTATTAAAATGTGGGAGGCAATGGAACCTCAGAGCTAATCACGATTAATTAATTGAAAAAAAAGGTAAGTTCAGCCGTGGTAAAAGTAAATTAAGGAACATAACACACAGGTCACACCAAGCACTTGAAGAAAATTCAGGCAGCCAAGGTGGCAATGGCACCTCGAGACCACCATCACCACCACCATGAACAATGATTACATTGACTTTTGTACCTTAATATATAGAGAGGATGAATTGGTCAATATACACAAGTAACAAACACACTTAACATTTCTTTCATAAATATTTAAGCAGAAAAAACTCCTGGATTAGTTGCACATAAGAATTTGTCACCAAACTTGTGACCCAACTCTTCCATCCAGCTAAATAGTGTGAAGTTATATTTTTTACTAGACCGACCAATCTGAGCACTATCATCAATCGTCATCTATTTCATGTGATTAGGTCGAATGATTCTTTTTTTAGGCATGTGTTCGAAGTTTATTACAGGCTCTGTTGGAACTGAAATTGTCATATTGTAGGCTGCATAATCTGCAACCATTTTATGTGGGAAAGCAAAAATTATGAAGGTTAAAAAGTAAATGAAGAAACAAAATTGAAACATTTTTAAATAAGTTTTGCAGATTAAAGATAAGAGATCAAGGAAAGCATGTCATACAGGAATTTTTGAAGGTTAGCCAATGTGTCCGGAATGGGACCAGTTAACTTGTTCAGGTAAATTTCCAAGCTCACCAAGTTTGCCAAATTTCCAAGCTCGTTTGGGATTTTCCCAGTTATGTTATTACTGAAAAGTTCCCTGTCAGGGAAAAGAAAAATATATTTAGATTTGAGCAAGTAATAAAGTCCAATGACACGTTTTCTTTAGTGCTATGAAAAGGGTCAAAATCTAATAGAAGTTGGTATGGTGAAAATTGAACCACACAAATATATATTGATTTCTTGTATAGTATTCAATGTGTAACCTTTTCTTCAGCAATTTATAAACAATCTCTATAGACTGGCTAATGCCAAGCTTAGGAAGACACCAAAAATTAATAAAGCAACTGTTGCTCAAGAGAATTGATTGTTCAACAAGAAAATATGTGTGAGGAGGACAACCCTTGCTTAGATTCAGACTCTCTACTACAACCAACAGAGGTAGGGCAAGAAACCTTCAAATTTTGACATTTTGATTGAGAAGGAAAATCAAAAAATAATGCAATTGGAAAATCTTTTATTTGATACCATAGTAGGATCACTATAATAAATAATGTACACAAATATTTTTATGATATGAACCAAGTAGATGAGTTCTGCAGATTTAAAAGGTAAGTATACTAGCCCTGAGAAGGTTATTTTATTTGAGAATCATGTATACAACAAGTGATTTCTTGATAAAAAAGTTGTTCAACAAAAAAGAAAAGAAATCATGTAAATACCATAATTAAATCTGTTCCTCCCCTCACTTCCCAAATGGTCAAAGGAAACAACACGGCTTTTTTGTCAGAAGGAAAGACAGACAAACAAACAAGAACTCTATGAAAAATGAGAAACATATTGTCAATGAAGAGCAACTTATCTACCTTGTTTGGGAGTGGCTAGGGAGAAAATGTATTGTCAAACAAAATATACAATATTAAGAGGAGATCTAAGTCCCTTCTCCTATCAGGAAATGGAGTTCACATAAGTTTGGAGCATTGAGGTAGTGAACAAAGAAATTAGTCTGATGCCTGGCCAATCAATATAGTGCAACTGTTCATAAGATCATGTTTAAAGAAAGCAACAGAAAGAACAAAAACTGAATAACAATCAAGAAAACTAGCCAAGCAGAATCTGCGCACACACAAAAATAGACAAATTTACCCAAAATTATGATATCTGTTTCACAACTTACAAGTATTGCAAATTTGGGAGCTGACCAAGCTGGGGAACCAGTTGTCCCGTCAGGTTTGAATTTCGAAGATCACTAGCCAAACACAAATTAATTTTTCACTAAATGCAGTAAAGTTCATAAAACTAGTGGTAAAGATGACATAAATAACTTACACACGGGTCACACTATTATCGAGGTTGCATTTAATATGAAACCATGTGCATGGATTGGCTTGGGTAGCATTCCAGCTTTCAAGAACCCCCTTCGGATTAAGCAAACTGTTCTTCAATGCAATCAGGGCATCAACTGTCATAGAAGCAATATTCAGGTGCAATTGCAAATATTCATAATATTAAATCATTCAGAGTAAAGAATCAAACAAGTGTCAACACTTACGTTGCTCCATAAAATCCTACATATAATGCTTTAGATTATTGGTTAAGATATGAGTTGTGAGAGATTCGATCCTTTGTGAGAAAACTCATCTCAAAACGTATTGCAATCAACAATTAGGCCTTAGGGAGTTAGGGTGAGCTCCCTAAGCATAAAATTAAACATTTTTCTATTTACAATTAACAAACAATCCGAGCAAATGATACAGAATACCAGCACATCATGAAAATTATTAAAATATTCAATTCTCTTATCATATTCTATTTAAAAAAAAAAATAGCGGCAGAAATTGAGGTGAAGTATTTCAAAAGCCACGCCAATTACATAAAATCCTATTACTAACTCCTCCTTTTTTTTGTCATTCAAACATATGAGCCAGTTCTGAAAAAAGCCACAAACAGAATAAAAATAGAAAAATAAAAATAAAATAAAATAAAAAAGGCATAATTGAGTTATTTTCTTAACCCTGCTCATTTAATGGGAACAGATATTTATGCAACAATTAAAACACCATAGAGTAAGCACAAAAGGTCACCACTTACTTACCTTCTGGATTGCCAGAAACCTTAAGCACCAAATGAAGCAACAAGAGTGACCAAAGAAGAAACGAACCCATGAAAGATGACGTCATGTTTCCATTCCTCTTCAACAAAATTCCATGAGATAGATTCATAGTCATGCACGTGCAGTTCAACTTTAATTCCTCATGCACAAACCTTCTTAATACTAATTAATCTCCATCATACCCATCAAGCTCAGAAGAAAGTTGACCTCGTTGACCAAACGAAGTAGGTGTGAACGTTGGGGGAGACTCCAGACAGAGACAAGTCCATGAACGTTGCATTACTAACTTTTCACCGACAGAATACTCAACATTACTGCAACTCTTACTATCATTCCAATTATAAACGCTTTTATCCGTATACGTGAAAATTGGGTGTTACCTTTTATTGTTTTCTTTTTATTTTGATTTTTTATTTCTCTATAATTTACTTTTGTAAGGTCGTGACCTTTATTTATATGGCCTATGGACATTACTTCGAATAACCTAATTTTACAATAGAAAAATTATAAGAAAAAAGTCGCGTAAAGAAAAAGAAAAAGGAAGAGAAAAGAGAGAACACTTGTTCTAATAGTCAAAAGCTGTTGGGGGGTGGGGGGATATTACTTTTACTGTCAGGTCCGTTTGGATATTTATTTCTAAAAAAAATATAAGCCACAAAAAAAATTAAAAAATATGGTTTTTTTAGAAATTAAATTTTAAAAAAAAAAAAACAGAAGTCAAAAGTCAAATATTTTTTCAAAACCTAAATAGTTTTAGCTTTTATAAAAAAACACTTCTAAAATAAGCAAGACACAAAAAACACTTCTTTCAAGAGGATTATTTATATGAATGAACTCAAATTTTAAAAAAGTGTTTATATGATATTTAGTAGCTCATGTTCAACGGTCACTTTGTGATTTAAATATTTCTAGAGTGACATATATGTATTTTTTTTTTTAAGCATTATCAGTTTCTCTTTTTTACTTTCACTCTTGATTTTTATATTTTAGATGATATTATTTGATTCCTCATTGTTACACAAAGAGATAGTATTGAGTATTTGTATCCATTATTATTATTTAGTATGAAAATTTGAGTGGATTGCAATAAAAACTTATGATTTTTCTCGCACGGGTTTTCCACAATAAAAGTCTTGTGTGCCAATTATTGTTGATGTTAATCTTGATATTATTTTTGAGTTGTTTACTTCAATTTTCTTTGATCTATCTGTTTGGCCGAACAAAGTGGTATGAGCGTTTGTTGTGTAAATTGATATGAAAGGCATCTCGAGCACCATGCTTAAACTCAATGGATCAAATTAGTTGATTTGGAAGTTTATGATAGAGGATTATTTATTCTACAAAGACTTATACAAACTTATTGAAGGTAATGTTAAGTGACTAATAGATATGTGAGATGCAAAATAGGAAAAATTGAATAGAGAAAATAATTGGCATAATTAGGCGGTGGTTGGATATAAGTGTTTTTCATCATGTTGCAAATAAGACATCAGTTAAAGAACTTTGAAAAAATTTGTTAACTCTACGAGAGAAAAATAGTTGTGAACCAAGTATTATTTATGAGAAATCTTGTAAACTTGAAGTATAATGATAATATTATTATCAGTAAGCATCTTAAGTAGTATCAAAGAATGATTAGCTAGTTGACCACAATAAAGTTAACACTTGAAGATAAATTGCAAGTTTTATTGTTGATGAGCTCCTTACGAGGTTCTTGGGAGACCTTGATGGTATCTATTAGTAATTTTGATCCAGAGGATAAATTGTTAATGAGTATGGTTACTAGTGCACTATTGAATGAAAAGACAAGAAGAAACTCCATAGATTCCAACAATGCACAAGCACTTGTCATGAAGAACAGGGAAAAGAATAAGGAGAAAGTTTATAAAGGTTGTGATTAAGGCAAGAATCATGGAAAGTCACAAAATAGATCAAAACCTAGGAAAATAGTCAAGTTTTACCATCGCAACATTAACGGACATATGAAGAGGAATTATGTGATTTGAAAAAGAGAGTAAAATGAATGTAGTAGCCAGAGGAAGGATGATAATGAGAACACCACAATTGTAGCTTCAAATGAGGCATTGCTACTTCTTTCTATTAAAAAAGATCATTGTTTGCACATGTTAGATACCCAAGATGATTGGGAATTGATACTTGTTATGCCCTTGGGAATTGATACTTGTTATGCCCTGGATCCATATCTCAACAACTTATCCAACAAAGGATTAAGGCCTATCCAAACAATATCCTAGCTAACAGAGGATCAAGGAATCACATTCTTATAGGATTTTACACGTAACCCCTTTTATAAATAAAGGGTTAAAGCCTCTCAGGTACATACTTTTTAACTTATTCTTTATTGCTGTCAATAATGTGCACACACTTATGTCTTAGCTATTCGTCTATTGTCAATGCACAGCGATTGGTACATTGGATTTGAGCCAATACGATATCTCTCTTATGGATATATATATAAACGCATATCTATACAGTAATCCGGACTGAACAATACTGGAACCTCTTATTATGCTACTCCCAATAAAGGAATCCTTCACTAGGTACAATGCAGGAGACTTTGAAACTGTGAATATAAAAAATAATAATTTATGCATTATTAATGTGTGAAATGAAGATATTTGCATAAAACATGAGTTATATACTAACACCGGAGAATATACGACATGTTCTTTGAGTTATACCTTAATTAAAGCCCATCACTCAAGGTTTGGAATTGCAATTGTAAAAGGAGCAAGCTTTTCACCAAAAAAAAAGAAAAAAAAGGAGCAAGCAAGTTCAGGCCCAAGGCCCAAGTCTCTTTGATAACAGGTCTGGTCCCAAATGTATTATTAGTTCAGAGCCAAAGTTTATAACGCAATAATATTTTTATTTTTTTAAAAAAAGTTTATAACCCAATGTCATAACAAGGATTATGCAAGAAAAGAGAGGGCAGGAATTAATGGAAAGAAAAATAGAAAAGAAGAGGGAGCCTTAGATGGTGTTGCATTTCATCGGGCCGTCAGAAAACACCAAACCCTAACTCTGTTCTTATCCCTCCTTCTCACTGTACTGTACCCATACCAAACCGTAATCCATTGCAAATCTCCTCTCACAACATACCATATTCTCACCCAAACCCCTCTTTAGCAAAGATATTCTAAACCCCCACTCTATTATTCGACCCATTTTCTTTAAAAAATCAGAAAAATAAAGAAAGAAAAAGAACCCCACTCTCATCATTTCAAAGTACAACATAGTTGCGCGTTTGTGCATGCAAGGAAATTTGTGGGTGTGAACGATTTGAAGATTGGTCTTGATACTTTTAATGTTTCTGGTTACGTTTATTTCTTTGTTCTTGTATTAGTCGAGCACATCTTGAGATGTTGCCGCTGCATTAGGCTATATTTTGTTATGTGGTTCTGTAAATTTAAGTATTGTTATTGTTTTGATGCTCAACCCCCCAAATGGGAACGAGCTAAACTATTTTTAGGCGGGGTGTTCATCAATCGATTCAAATCGCGGTGACCGAATCGAAAAATAGATAACCGAATAAATCGAAAATTGAAAAATCAAAAATAAAAAAAAAATTGCAAATTTTAATTTGATTGGATCGGTTTTCGGATTGGTTGATGAAAATCGATCCAATCTAAACCGATCCAATAAATTAATTTTCATTTACCTACTTGGGCCTTTCCCCAATCATATCTCAAAAAATTTTAAATCCAAGACTCGTCAACCTATCAACTGATTCCAAGAAAAAGTCTATTCACATCTCATCAATAAAATTTCATCCGTGTAGAGCTTCATATCTCGTTGCAAAAAAAAAAATTATATTATCATTTACTGATGTTTTTGTATTTCAAAAATAATAAATATACAAAGCCAATATATACAAAAGATGTTATTTGCACAATAATCATAAAACAAATTTTAGGATTTTCAAAAAACTGAAAACCGATCCAATCCAAACCGAAAAAAATTGGATTGGATCGGATCGGATCAGATTTGAAAAAAAAATTCAAACCGAATGGATGATTACATAATCAAATCGAAGAAAATGAATCAGATGATCTTTACTTCCAAAACTGATCCAATTCAGACTACTCTTGGATTGGGTTGAAGACTTAAACCTTTTACCCCAACCTTTCTTACATTTTTAATGTGATTGGATATTGATATTATTAATTTTTTCTATTATCATTCCATTACTATTTTAGTTATGTTGGATTCAAAAGTTTTTGTTTTTATTCAATTTTTTCTCAAATCCAATGATGATTAGAGTGATAACAAAAAAAAAATTGATAGGATAAATATCTTGTCTCATTTTTAATTTGGGTTATATTTTTTTTTTATTTTGCATGAGAAAAATATTATCTTTTACATTCATATTTTTTAAATTGTCCCGTAAGAATTTATTCTCTTTCTGTTTTTTATTTATTGTTTGGATAGGAGATAATACTTTTCTTAAAGTATTTCCTGTTTAATTTTGTTTTAAATTGCAAAATTGATTTTCCAGTATGTTTAATTATTTGATGTTGTTATATATATATATATATATATATATATATATATATATATGTATGTATATTTATTTATTTATTTTGCATTTGGCCAAGCAGTAGAAATGGCAGAAAGGTGCTCTGTTAAAAAGCAGAAGTTAAACATGTGTTCTTTTAATAAAACATTATTCAAGCAGTTTTCTTGCTCAGACATAACAAGGAAAACACATGAAACTATAAGAACTTGTGTTAATTAGTTCTTCGTCTTATTCCTTGCATAGACATATGCTAAGAAATAAGTCATGAAGATATCATATAATTCATCTATTGAAAAATAGAAGAAGCATTTGGTTCTTGTCACACTGGGATAATCATGAAAAAAATCATAAGTCAGGTGTTTTGCAGATTAAAAATATAAGGAAGAAGGGGAACTAGAAACTCAGCCTGTTTTTCTTCACTTGAAGTAAATTTTTAATCAATTTGCATCATCTAATTGCTTTCTATCTTCCGGATTTCAAAAATCAATTTTATTTAGTTCACAATTTATTTCACAGTTCTTTTTATTCAACTCAGTTCTCTGGATTATAACTTGTTTTTATTAGTGTAAGTCATCAAAAAATTTCAAAAAATCTTAACTAACTCAGTAATATAGGTATCTGTTTAGTTTTTATTTTAATTTTCTTAGCAATTACAAAACACTACATATTAAACGCCATGATCTTGGAGGAAAAGATCAATGGATTTTAAATACATCATATATTACTTGTTAACGCATATTCTTGCACGATTTTTGCATGACCGTTAGTAAGGTAATAAGGGTCTCTCGTTAGCCTGCTATGCCAAAAGCGAAAGAAATTCCATGGATGATATTATGAACAATTTTTAAATTATTGGCTATTGTTTGAGTTTACCCGTTCTCTACCACAAAACCTTGGGGCGTTTGGTTCGGGAGAAAAAAATTTTTATTAGGGAAATAGAATTATTAGAAATATTATGGAAAAGTGATTTTAGTAGGAAAGTTTGAAAAAAGTTGTTTAGTAAGCTGAAATATTACCGAGAAAATTGGATTAAATTTTATGAGTGTATGTTTGGTTGAAAGTAGAATATTGATGGAAAAATTAATTAAAAATATTAAAATACCCCATTTTTAAAGTTTTTGAATGTGAATTACTGTAAAGTAACATTGCAATGTGTTGGACATTGGTGTAAAGTTTGAATGTGTGTTGCCATATTTATCTAGTTAAATACAAAATACCACCTACAAGTGGTCTTTCTCAACAGTGACTTGACTTCAATTTTAACAAGTATTTATGAGACGTTATGTAAATACCAAATCTG
Source organism: Gastrolobium bilobum (assembly GCF_033153095.1). Taxonomy (NCBI): domain Eukaryota; kingdom Viridiplantae; phylum Streptophyta; class Magnoliopsida; order Fabales; family Fabaceae; genus Gastrolobium; species Gastrolobium bilobum. Next base: position 51,871 of record NW_026899913.1, read on the forward strand.
GAGAAATGTTTCAAATCTCTCTACCAGACATAGACTATGTATTTTGCCAAAGTCAAATGCATGGGAGAATATTTAAGAAGCCCGAACCAAACGCACCAGTGTAATCCTTTTGCCAGCATAAATTTAACAAATGGTATTATACTAGTGCCAAAAATATTCTCTTTGAATAATTCTTTATATATTGATATTTGTTATAAAATTTGTCATTTAAGTATTTAAATTTGTATACAATATTTGCATATCAATACTTACATACACATGTATTACTTTAGTATGAAATTATAGTATGTAACATTTGTATTTTTACACTTGCATCCTTTGTTGAGAAAATTCACCTTCTTTCTATTCTTTTATTTTTTATGACTTACATGAAATATAAACACAGTGAGTGAGGAGAAAGTGAAAATCAGATGAAATTGAAAATTAAAAAAGGAAGACAAGTTTTGAGTAGGGTTGGCAAAAACGAGCCAACCCATCGGGTTGGCTCGTAACCCGCCAAAAATAAGCCGAGTTGGGTTGGCCAAAAAGAGCTGCCAACCCGGCTCGTTTCAACCCGTGAAAAAACGAGTCAGCTCGCGGGTTGAGTTTTTTTTTTTTTATAGAAAAATAAAAAATATAATATACAAAAATGGACAAAATCCACACATGTTATCATCATTTTTCTTCCTTCTCTAAACCTAAGTCTCTAATCTTCTCACATCCCTGCCATTTTTATATTGTTAGGCTGTGTTGGCTCTGTTTGGTTCAAATATCTTACTCACTTGGTAGCAAGTGGTTCTGATTGTTTCTTGATATTGATGCAAATTTGTTGTGATGAAAATTTAAAATTAAAATATTTTGCTTTTATTTCTCATTTTGTAACCTTTTTTTTTTGTAAATAAAGAGGGGCACAACCCCAAAAAAACAAAGACTAAACAATCAGAGACAAAGAAACAGACGTGGAGACGTCCCTTAACAGGAGCTCCTTAAGAGAAGGAGGAGGCCTATAGAATTGAATAAAATTCCTATCTCCATCATTTGTGAAAGAAGCAATCCAATGAGCACATGAGTTGTTGTCCCTGCTGATATGCTTGCAATGCACAATCCAATCTTGTGCCATCCACTTGCGAATCCGGTCTATAACCTGAGGACTTCTAGAATTAGGATCATTGTTGTAAATGAGAGAAATAGCATTCATGGAGTCACACTCCACTATAATCCTTATGAAACCAGAACTCCAAACAAATTCCAAGCCCTTTAATACTCCCCATAACTCTGCATCCAAAGATTATTACAACCAAGATTTTGTTTGAAACCGCCAAGGAACATACCATTGTGATCTCTAACAAGGCCTCCACAACTAGCAGATTTTCTGATATAAGAATATGCCCCATCTGTATTGACCTTTACCCACCCTTCTTCAGGAGCTTGCCACCCCAAAATCATATCAGTTGGACTAATACCATTATTGGTCTTCATTCTTCCTCTAGCTGCACAAATCTGTGATATGTAATCATAAATGACCAGTTTTCCCCTAAATGGCCTTCGAAAATCTGTGTCATGAGCTTCCTGGTTACGCCAATACCAGATATGCCAGCATGTAGGGATGAAGATATCCAACCATTCAGAAACTCCGTTTCTGTTCCAACCCCTACAAATATTCCTCCTAAACCAGTCTTTCTTCTCTATTTTGAAAAACTCGTAAGGCACATTATTACCAAAAACATCCCTCCATATGTTCCTTGCATGGTTACAGTCACGCAGGACATGGATAACAGACTCCTCAATATTTGGACAACTACTACAAGCATTTGATCCACCACTCCAAATACTTGTTCTGGATTTTACCGGAAGTCTGTTCAGTAAAGCCAGCCAAAAAGTGATCTTCATCCGTTCTGGGCCTTTCCAAGACCAGATTTTCTTCCAAATAATATCTATATTGGAAGCTTGGAAATTCATCAAATTTACATATGTTGTCTTAACCAATGAAACAGATGTATGATTCTGCGACCATAGCAATCTGTCCTCACTATCATTTACAACAACATAAGGATAACAAAGAATCTTGTTTACAAGATCATCATTCAAAAAATTATGGATATATTGTGAATCCCAAATTCCCTGAGGAGCAACATCAGCAATGGATTTATGTAAATCTGTTGCAGGCACCAGTGTTTTAGCTAAAGAGCTAAGAGTATCATCCATCCCCAGCCAATTATCCATCCAAAATCTAACTGATTCTCTATTTCCAACTTCCCAATGAAGACCTGAAAGGAAATTCTTCCAACATTTACTCAGATCGCGCCAAAGCTTGGAGTCATAGCTTTTGAAAATTATCTCACGCCTCAAGTCAGCGCCTCTACCATATTTTGGTCTTAAAACTTTAACCCACAAGTCATCCTTTTTAGTTAAAATTTTCCAAGCAAGTTGCACCAATAACAGATTTTGCTAAAGTCACTCTGCCTGCAAAGGAAAGGCACTGATTTTTCCATCCATCAAACTTGCTCCTGATTCTGTCCATAAGTGCTGCATAGTTATTTTTTGATACACGACCATGACTAATAAAAGAGCCCAAATATCTACCAATACTTTTAACTCTCATATAACCAGTGACACCAATAATAGAATCTGCAATTCTATCATTAGTATTAGGAGAAAAGTAAATGGTAGACTTTGGGACACTAATACTTTGTCCAGACATCCTGCAAAACTGATCCAAACAATCTCTAATCATTAGAGCTTGTTCCATCGATGCATCAACAAATAAAACAATATCATCTGCAAACATAAGATGTGAGATTATAGGACTCTTTCTACTGACTTTTATTGGCTTCCAATCACCATTGTACCCTTTGAGAAATAAGATGGGATAATTTTTCAACACATAAAACAAAAATATAGGGGGAAAGAGGGTCCCCTTGTCGAATACCTCTTCCTGGAGTTATAGTATCTGTCATACCTCCATTAACAAGAATCTGAAATCTGTTAGTTGTGATAGATGCCATTACGAACTCAATCATCCAAGCAGGAAGATCAATTTCTACCAGGACCTTATTAATGAAGGACCAACTAAGCTTATCATAAGCTTTCTCAAGATCAATCTTGATTGCCATACTGCCCCTCCTTCCTTTAAGCTTGGCCATCGTATGAATAACTTCCTTTGCCACTATTATGTTATCTTGCAGATTCCTGTTGGGCACAAAACTTGCTTGGTTAACTGAGATTAGATTTTCCATAACCCCCTTCAGTCTCCCAACTATAACTTTACTCATCCCTTTATAAATCACATTGCATAAGGATATAGGCCTAAACTGAGACACCAAATTCGGTTTTTGGATCTTGGGAATTAAAGCAACCAAAGTACCATTTATCTCCTCAATGGCTAGAGGATTCTGCAAATAATACTGAAAAGCACTCCAAACCTGATCCCCCATCAACTCCCAATTTCTTTGAAAGAACACAGCCGTATAACCATCTTTCCCAGGTGCTTTAGACCCCTTTCATTGAAAAGAAAGCTTTCTTGACTTCCTCTTTAGTAACCTGTCTCCTCAAGTCCTCCTTAGCTTCAATATGATTCCTCGGCCAATCAGTGCTCATCCATTCACGCTGGATGGTATCCTCATGAAACAGGTTATTGAAAAAATTAAAAAATAAGTTCTTCATACCAACATCACCTTTTACTATAGCTCCATTTGTATCCTTTAGCTCAGTGATTCTTCCATGCTTCCTTCTTATTATAGTCTAAGTATGATAATAACTTGTATTTCTATCTCCCTGATTGATCCACTCAGCTCTTGACTTCTCAAACCATAACTTTTCTTCTTGGTCAAGCACTTCCTCGAGTTCTACTTTAAGCTTCCTTTCAATCTTCTCCAAATACTCCTTATTTTCGTCTGAGATTGCTTTCTGAATACCTTCTAATCTGTTCAGAATTTTATTTTTCCTAACCCTTATATCACCAAACACCTTCACATTCCACTCTTTTATGCAAGGGGTTAACATTTTAAGGCTCTCCAAAATTTTCCCATCCCCACACCAATTATCCTTAAGGAAGTTGTTAAAAAGAATATGATCTTGCCAAAAAGAATGAAACCTGAATGGCCTATCCTTTCAGACATCATTTTCAAAAGACAAAGTTATCAGTAAAGGACTATGATCACTGTTAATCCTAGGAAGGATCTTAACCTGACCATCCTCAAAACTTGTCCTCCAAAAAGCATTGCTACAAGCTCTATCCAATCTCTTGTATACTCTCTCCATGTTGAGATACTTAGGACCCTTCCAAGTAAATTTAGCACCTGTACCATCCAAATCAATCATATTTATTTTAGACAACAAAGATGAAAATCTATTGCATTTATTAACATCCACAGGAGCACCCCCTCGCTTTTCATAAGGAAAAGCAATCTCATTGAAGTCCCCCACCATTAACTAAGGTTCTTCCATAGAGAGAGAAATACGCTGAAAATCTTGCCATAAATTTCGTCTAACCTCTTCTCTGGGACTAGCATAAATGAAGGAGCAGAAAAAGTCACTCTTTTCGGTAAAACAAATCTTAGTATAAATCATTTGCATATTTTGTTCTAGCACCGTAATCTCACAAACATTCCTATTCCACAGAAGCCAAATACCTCCAGAAAAACCTTGTGCTTCTTCCATAATACAACCATTAAAACCTAATCTTTTTATTATCTTTTTGGCCTTGATCCCACTCACACGTGGTTCTAAGATAGCAACAATATCCACTATGTGCCTCCTTGTTATACTAGTTAAAGTACTAACAAAACGTTTTTTGACTGCCCCACGACAATTCCAAGATAGAATAGACATAAATCAAGGCTGAGTTGTAGGTTTCTGGTTCCCTACTGACCACAAAGTTTCTTGCACCATTTCAACATCTTCTAAGGCATTATCTTCTTCCATCTGTGTTTCTTTCAACACATATTCACTTAACATTCCTAAATTCGGGTCTGGTGCTTTAGGATTATTTACTCCATTTTCATCATCCCTTTGAACAAAAACTGTTCGATCCACTTCCATTCTTGTTTCCCCTTCCACCATATCTGCCTTATTATTCTTTGTTAATATCTTTTTCGAGGAAAAACTTTGATTCTGAATATTTTTTGTGAAGATGACGTTTGCCCCGAAATTTTAGGACCCATTTTAAAATTAGCTAGCTCATCCTTCTTTGTATTAACTGGAGCATATTCTGAGTCAACTCCTATCAGCGTGTAACGATCTGCATGCTCTTCAAGAGAGATACTTTTCTGTTTCAATTTGGCACCGTGATTTACTCCTTTGGAATTAACATTCCTTAAATGCTGATTAGCCTCAGGTCCCACAGCATTCTTTTCCAGCTCATAATGCTGATTCTCCTCATCATCTATTAAAACTTCAAATTTGGAATTTAATGCCGCCATATCCGTTTCTGTCCGTTTGGATTGCACAATTTGCTCCCCCTGATTACGCCTCAGATTACGCTTTGTTGTTAACACTGATTGATTCTCCATTGTTGTTCCCTGACCTTTGAAACGGCGTTGGCGGTTAACCACCATCCAAGGCCCTAACCCATTCTGAATTGGACAAGCTTCATCCTCATTTTCTTTCTCACGTGCATGATCTCCATCCATTGCAGCAGTATTCATTTGGGGCTCTGCACAACATTCTTTGGAATGCCCATACCTCCCACACTTGAAGCAAATGAGTCCAAGACCTTCATATTCAATCTGTTTAGTCATCCCTTCTAAGACATATTCTCCCTTCAAAGGTTTAGCAAGGTCCAGTTCAACACATATCCTGGCGAAACGTCCCCTTGCATGAGCATTAGTAGTTCTATCAATCTTGATTAACTTCCCTAGCTAGTTCCCCACACGTCTGAAAAAAGCTTCATCATAAAACTCCAATGGAATATCTGGAAGGCGAACCCACGCAGCTATTTTTGAGATACCTTCAGCATGTGGTCTAAACGCTGGTTGCCACTTACGTAAAGCCAAATAATTACCTAACACAACCCAAGGTCCCCCGTTTAGAGCAAAATTCAGATCATCTCCTTCACTGAACTGAACTACGTAGTAATCATTTCCAATATCAGTAATGTTGATTTTACCCTTTATGGCCCATAAAGTTTCAAGTTTCTTTTTCATGAATGCAACACCAGTTGTTCTTCCTAACAGCTTGACGATCAGAGTTTTCTCCCAAACTTTATGCATTCGCTTTCTTGCCCTACTAGTACAACTGAAATTGAGTCCTCCCATTTTCTTCATCCCACATCCTTATGCCACCAAAATTTACATCTTCTTCCTCTGCCGCTTCATCTTGGATCTCATCCTCCAATCCCTCATCATTCTTCCACTCATCTTCTTCTCCATTATGACGCATAAGCACTTCTCTCCATGATTTTGGTCTATCCTCTTGATCCCCCATCCAGTCCTCCACTCTAGGCACCATCGAGACATTATGTGAGAATTGATCTCCATCTTCCTTGTTTCGTTTGGTACTTCGACGAAGCAGATCTTCCTCCTCCGATGATTTTCCTTTTCCACTCTCAGAGCTTTTCTCCATCCTTTGAATTTTTAATTTTTTCTTTTCTCTAGTATACTTTAGTTAATCGGTTATAAGCACACAATTTTAACTATCAACAAATCATGAAAAATTTAGCATTAAAACGATCATTCCCACAAATCATTTCATTTTGTAACCTTTTGTTGGTGTATTAATACTACATGGTCATTTAAATAGGCTGAAAACGAGCCAACCCGCGAGCCAATTTTCGAGCCAACTCGCGAGCTATTTTTTCAAGCCAACCCACGAGCCATATTTTTTAGCCAACCCGCGAGCTAACCCTGACCCGACTCGGATCGGGTTGGATTGGGTTTTCTGGCTCGTTTTTTTTTCGAGCCAACCCTAACCCGACTCGTTTTTTTCGGGTCGAATACGGGTTGGGTCGGGCCAGGCCGGGTTGGCCCGTTTTGCCAACCCTAGTTTTGAGTATGGTTTTGGACGTGGAACTGTCTCCCTATTGCCCCTCCCATGAATATGAGAAAGTTCTTTCGAGCTTTTAGTTTTGACAAACAGCAAATATCATCTCTTACCAAAAATAGAAGAAGCAAATATTATCAAAGTGCAAATTTGTATCCCAACTACCCTTTGCACTAAGCTCAACCATAATATATTATGGAAAAAATATTTTTGCTCCAATTTTTTTCTCATACTCATATAAAAGTAAGTGAATTCTATTATAAAGAGAAAATATTAGTGGAACCTATTAACTTTTATATGAATATGAGAAAAAAAAATTATAGTAAAAACAAAAATATTAAACCCATATATTATTGGGAAATTGTTTACCCTTTCAAATGACACAACTTATATCCTTTCACTCTCATAAAGAGGTGGGACCCATACCTTTATTTTTTATGACAACTCACTCTCTTCCTTTATCTATCTATCTCTTTCTCTCTCTTAAAATGACACAACTTTACATCCTTTAAAATGACACACATTTTTTCCTATATTATTTGGGATAAATATTTCTAATGTTATATGAGATAATTTTATTTCTTACACACATAAAAGTATATAAGATCCATGTTTTCTTTTTCTCTCTTTTCTTCTCACATGGACCTCACACATTTTTATGTGTGTATTAGAGATAAAATTATTTCCTACAACATATAATCTCATATTATTTAGCACAACTGAAAGATATACTATTTACAATAAAAAAAGTTTACTTGTACTTTTTATGTAAGATTTTGTCCTTACTTTACTCTACTCTAATTCTTATTGAAATATAGATAAAGAATTGAAGATAATAAAGGAAAATATTATAAAATCCCTTATAATTTTGCTTTGAATTATTTATATCCAATAATTTTTTTTTCAAACTTGCTCCCAATGATTTTTTTGCCATTCAAATCAATCCTTAACACCGTTAGAAATTAAATTTATCTGCAGATTTTAGCCTTTTTAGAAAAAGAAAATAGATGCTTACCAAAAAAAAAATAGATTGAGGACAAAAACAATAAAAGAAGAAATAATGGCAAATATGTTGAAAATTTATAACACTTAAAGAAAAAACTAAAAAGAAATAGAAGAAAAAATCTAATATATCTAAATCAGAAAGAAGAAAATAAAAATAAACTATGGAGAAAAAATAAGATTATATATGTTGGAAAGTTACAACAATAACAAAAAAAACAAAAAGTAAAAAAATATTAATAATAAATAAACTAAACACAAAAGAAAAAAAAGAAAAAATAAGACCAAATATGTTAAAAATTTACAACAGTACTTCTTTTTCTTTTATTTTTATTTTTTTGCCTTATTTTTTCTTCCATTTCTGTTAACAAAAGTGAAAAAATAAAAATAGAAGAAAAAAAGAACAAACATATCAAGTCAAAAAAAAGAAAAAGAAAATACACTGAAGATAAAAAAAAATTCAAATCAAATATGTTGGAAACTTATAGCAATGATTTCTTTTTCTTATATTTCTCTTTTGTCTCCAGTCTATTTTATTCTTTTTAATTTAGATTATTTTAATTTTTTTTAAATATTTTTATTTTTTGTCAGTGTTGTAAATTTTCAACATATTTAGTCTTATTTTTTCTTCTATTTTTTTTATCATCATTATATTTTTTTATTTAGACATATTTGATCTTATTTTTTCTATTTCTTTTTTGTATTTCTTCTATTTCCTTCTTTTTGATTTAGACTATTTTTTTTTAATTTTAGTCTTTTCTATTATAATTATAAGTTTTAAAAATATTTGATCTTATTTTGTCTTCTATTTTTCCATCCTTAATTTATTTTATTCTTTTTTATTTAAACATATTTGATCTTTTTTTCTTCTATTTATGTTTTTTTAGTCCTTTCTATAGGTTTTTTTGACCCTTTTACCCCTCATTAATTAATTAATAATTATTTTGTCCCTTATTCAAAATTATCTACCAATCTGCCCCTCTTTAATCGATTAACTTGAAGATTTAATCGATTAAATGGTCAAAACTGGCAAAAATGGTTGACTTGAAGATTTAATCGATTAAATCTTCAAGTTAATCGATTAAATCTCCCAACAGGCAACAAAGGTCAAATCTCCTCCATAAACAAAAGCAGATTCCATGCATATGAAGAAAATCAACAAGCATAGATAACCAAACAAACAAAGAAACCAACAAAAGAAAAACGATTCTTGGAAACTGGATTGATTTACATGAACTGATTTTGTTACTTTCCTTTTGATATAGTACGCCAACCTATTAGGTTTTGGTTGATATATGTAACATCCCTTGCTGTAAACATTAATAAGTAATATTACATGATTTCTTTTATATATATATATATATATATATATATATATATATATATATATTATCAGTATCACTTTATGTTCAGATAACCAGTAAGAAATAAAAGTTTTTATTACATATAGATGTTTTCACTTTATACATCGTCAGAGAGAAAATAAGACGGAAATAAGTTAAAATTAATAATAACAGTAAAGAAATTTATATAAACATCCACCGACATCACTTTATATATATATTGTTACGTCAGATACAAAAAGGAGTTATTTTACATAGGTCCTACAGTCTACTAAATATTACATCACTTCAGTTTATTTCTTACATCACATAATTATACAATACAAAAGTCTTATCCTAATCTAGCCTATAGGTGTAGTCTCCACGCTATCAGCATAGAATATGGAAGCAGCTCCTTGATTTCCTACTACGATATAAAACTCCGTGCGGTCCTCATAAGAGTAAATATTAATACTCCATCCTTCACCTGCTAGGCTTAGAGTAGGCATTATGATTTTCTGGAAAGGTTAGCACAAAACAAACACACGTGAGATAAATCTCAGCAATATTGAGGTTTTCTAACTATAACCATTTCCAGCCGTAATAACGGAAAATACCATTCTCTCAGATAATTTAATAAAATGAAATAATATAATAAATAATACATTGTGTAATATTTAACTGAAGCTAAATAAATTTCCAACTTTGTGGTCTTCTGCATATGAAAGATTTATTGTAGAGGAGCTCAAACCACGATAAGGCGTCCCTTACCCTCTAATCGTCTGAACCCAATCTTTGTGGTTCAGTTCATAGCAGTCTTCATCAGTTAAATGCACATATTTTCTTTGTAATTATTTGGTACCAATTAATTACTCCACTATGAATTCAGTAGGTAAAAAGAAATAAAAATTAAAAGGAGCTAAAAGTATTGTAAGGAATGAAATCACCGAACAAAATCAACTACGATAAACAAATAAACTAGAACTACAGAAGAATAAATAGAGAGAAGAGTTTGAAAAAACGACACAAGATTATAAATAAATCTTCTTAAAAAATGAAAGAACGTTTTTCATCACCCAATATTACCTTCTGTCCTGTTGCTTTCCTTCTTTTCTTTTTCTCTTTTTATGCTCGCTGTTCTCTCTCCCTTTCTCTTTCGCTGGCCTCCTTTCTTTCTTTTCTTCTTCGACGTATATATATATATATATATATATATATATATATATATATATATAAGAGACTGCTTACGTTTTAGTTAGATTTGAACCAAATTGTAACTAAGTAATCATTAGTTTTCTGATAATAATCAACCACGTAATCACCAACGTATATGTTTCTAGAATAATATTCGTAAGCCGTCCTCAGCTGCTTCCACGTTTACGTACTAAGTTTCATTTAATTTCTGTGATATACATATATATTTTTATTGATTTACTATATTATTATTATTTATTTTAATTATTAACATATTATATTTTATATAATTTATCTTAATATTTAATTACTTATTTCTTATTATTATCATTATTATATACGTAAACATATATATATGTATTCACGCACTTTGCGTAAAAGTTGACGCGAATGGCGTCTGATAAAAAAATACATATCGATGCGAATTGGCGCTACTGGCTCCAATTTCACGCTAATTTGGCTCTTTGCACCAACAATTGGCGCTATTAGCGCCAACATTGGCGCTAGTGGCGTCAAAATATTTATTATTATTATTATTTTGAATATTACAATCAGCTCCTATTAAATACAAATCGCAATCAATTCCTATTACATTAAATTCAAAATTCAATCAATGTTTTCACGCTCATTTGGGATATTTAATCGATTAAATATAAGTTTTAATCGATTCAATCAATTAAGAGGGATATTTAATCTATTAAAAGGGATATTTAGTCGATTAAATCTTCAAGTCAACCATTTTTGTCAGTTTTGACCATTTAATCGATTAAATCTTCAAGTTAATCGATTAAAGAGGGGAAGATTGGTAGATAGTTTTGGATAAAGGGCAAAATGGTTATTAATTAATTAATGAAGGGTGAAAGGGTCAAAAAGCCCTTTTCTATAAGTGTTGCAAGTTTCCAATATATTTGTCCTATTTCTTCTTCTTCTTTTTTTTTTTTTATCGTCAATCTATTCTCTTATTCTAAGAATGATAAAATAAATAGATTAATTTAATTTCTAACGTTTCACAGCAAAAAAAAAAGGACTTTAAAAAATCATAGGAGGATAAATGATTCAAAAAAATATAAAAATCTAAATGATTCAAAGCAAAAGAGGCTTTTTGAACTTTTCTCAATTATAAAATATTCCCTAAAAAGAAACTGTGCGATAAGATAATTAGATAAACTTTGCAGTTAATTAAGAATATTAGATATCAAATTTTGTGAGTGGATTCAAAAGAGTAACAAATATAGGAAGATATCTTGGAGCAATTATACATCATGGTAGAGTTACTAAAAATTTATTTGCTGGTATAGTTGAGAGAGTTAAAGAAAGATTATCTAGCTAGCAATCTCAGTCTCTCTCTCAGGCGGGGAGAGTGATTTTTTCTCAATCTGTGTTGTCTACTATGTCGTATTACTTCATGCAAAGCAATATGATTCCTAAAGCTGTCTGTAATGAATTGGAATAGCTTCAAAGAGCCTTCATATGGGGTGATACAGAAAGGAAGAAACATATGCATCTTAGGGTGTGCATGGCAACCATTCTGTTCCCTAGCACTGTTTCTGAAAAGAAACAATTTTTTTTTATTTCTGTGCCTTGGAAAAAACTCTGAGAAAAAAATGTGTCTGATAACATGTTTTATTTTTATTCCGAGAATGAGAATTGCGTTTGATAACACAACAAATAATAGAATAAAAAATCATTCCTATTAAGCACAATTTTTTTTGGATCATCACTTTTCTTTTCATCTAATACTCAGACTGATTTAACTTGGAAGAATGGTAATTCTCGTCTTTGGATATTTATGTGTGATGTTTGGAATAAGCTTAAACCCAAACTGGTTTGGGATGTGGGTGATGGATCTTCTGTTCTATTTTGGGAGGACTGTTGGGTGAACATTGGGGAAAAACTTGCAAACAGAGCTATTGTTCAAATTTTCCCAACAGAGGCTGGTAAAAGAGTAATTGATTATGATACTTATGATGGAACTTGGGATTGTGAGAATATATCTAATTTTCTTCCTTATGATTGTGTTCAAATTATTAGAAGCATGCTGCCTCCTTATGAATCTAATGGTATGGACAGAAAATGGTGGAATTTAGTTGGATCAGATGAAGTTTCTGTGAAAAATCTTTATTTTACATTTCTAAATCAGAATAGTTCTAATGGTATTGACAGAAAATTCTGGTCAGCCATTTGGAATCTAAAAGGGCCCAATCGGATAAGTTTGTTCCTTTGGAAGACTGCTCATCATCGCCTATCAACTAGGAGCTTCCTGGCTAACTTTAGATTGTGTCCTCCTAGCTGTCCTATTTGTAATTTTCATGAGGAATCCATTATTCATGTGGCACGTGATTGTCCCCAGATTAAGAAAGTTTGGTCTGATCTTTTGAGGCCAGATTTGATAAATAATTTCTTTGATACTAATTTAGATTCTTGGCTTTCCTTGAATATTCAAAATGTATCTATTTTGTGCTTTGATGCCCCCTTGTCGTTGGTTTTTGCTGTTACTATTTGGTTAGCTTGGCAGTGGAGAAACAATCAGGTGCATGGTGTGGAAAATAACGGGAAAGCATACAAGGTGCAGTCCGCAGAGAGTCTGGTTTGTGAGTATACACAAGCCTGGATAATTTCTAAGGGGACAAAGCTGACCAAGAATTACATTTCTGTTCCTATTAGATGGTTATCTCCGAACAGAGGTTGGGTGAAATTAAACACGGATGGTGCAGCCAGGAGTGATGGTAGGGGTGCTGCTTGTGGAGGAATTATAAGAGATGAAAATGGTTATTGGAAAGAAGGGTTTGCTTACTATATTGGCCATTGTTCAGCTTTTGTTGCAGAATTATGGGGCGTCCTCAAGGGTCTTGAATTAGAGGTTGGAGACGCTGCATCCTAGAAAGTGATTCAAGCTCAGTTATCACTTTGCTCTCCAGCAGTGGAAGAGTAGCTCGAGAGTCTCGCTTAGTGACTCGGATTCGAGCATGGTTACAAGAGAATTAGGAAGTTCACCTAGTTCATGTCTTTAGAGAAAGAAATAGTTGTGCAGATTGACTTTCTAAATATCTTTTAGACTATACTGTTGAGAATAATTTTTGGGTTTTTTCAAACCCTCCCCCTGGTATTTGGCTTTTATATTAGGCTAATTTGTCTTTATCTTGTAATTTCAGAACGATTTTATTGAATTGATCTCTTTGGGGTGTTGTTGTTAACCCTCTTAGATTACAAAAAAAAGATATCAAATTTTGTCTTCATATCAAAAACTCAATGTATTTATGAATAAAAAACATTCATCGCTTGAAATTTAAAAAGTTTTGCAGATCAAACTAAATAGTACGTAGTTCTCTTTTATTTTGTAGTCATTTGCTTGGCTAGAATGCTGTTATGCTACAACTTGGACGGTGTCATTTAGTTTGCTCTCAGCTATTTCGTTTGAGAAAATTGATTACCTGGATTTACAGCTTTCTATAATATAATAGAATTAAAGATTAGTCACTGCCTTATTTCATTTTTTTACTTCTTATTAATGGTTGTATTTTCAACTGACACCAGATAATGTCATGATCACAAGGTCATAATGAAACATCTCATTATTCTATTATCCTCTGCAATTATATTTCCCAGAAGATGAAAATCATATGCACAAATAAGTAGTATATGTATATAGCTTTCAAGCAGAGAGTGTTGCATTAGGCAGGATAGTGTACACTGTTCGAAGATCATCTAGGACCTGATAGTTCATCTGGTTGCATATTTGCAGTTGAGTCCATTATCAAATCACCAGTGAGGTGATACTGATGGGTTTGGTCGAAATCTTTGCGGATAATCTCCTCTTTCTGCCATTGATCCCATTTTTCTGGCAAACCATCACCCTTTAGCATTCTCACAACCTCAGACATCTTGGGCCTTTCCAAAGCGGAGCCTTGTGTACATAGCAAGGCCAATTGGATTAACTGTTCTAGCTCCTCCTCATCATAATTTCCCAGTAAATCTGCATCCACCAGTGTCTCCAATCTCGTCTTTCAGAAGTCCTTTAACCTAGGCACAAAATAATGTCAGTTGCCAACAATCACCGTTAGTCATTGGAGTTAAATATGTGTATATAACCAATGTAACAGCAATGAACCAAACAATAGCCAGGAAGATGAGATTCTAGAATCTGGCATAGAAATAGGAACAACCAAATCAATATTGTATTGTATTTTTAAAGCAAAGGCTAGTTATACCACAACAAATAACAAGAATAGTTATGGGAATAGATGCTTTCATGTCTCATTTTATTATGATCGTGTCGAGAAATGGTCTATTGACCTATCAATTAATGGCTTAGATTTTTTAAATGATGTGATTATATTAAAATGAAGACATTGAGAGGATCTATTCCCAAATATTTATACGACAATAAATAACATCAAACAGGTACTAATGGCATATTTTTCATAAACTGAATACCTACCCAATCAATCAAAACATGATATCATCATTTTCGGCAAGGCGTGCTAGATCAAAAGCCCTCTTTCCAGTTATTAGTTCAAGAAGCATAACACCATATCCAAAAACGTCAGTCTTCTCTGAAGACTTTCTAGTTAAGAGGTACTCTGGCGCTATATGCCCAAGGGTACCACATACAGCAGTGGTAACATGAGTTTTATTGTAATCCATAAGCTTTGCTAAACCAAAATCTCCAACAACTGCTTCAAATTCCTCATCCAACAATATATTAGCAGCTTTGACATCACGATGAATAATCTTCGGGTTACAATGATCATGCAAATAGGCAAGGCCCCTAGCAGCTCCCACGACAATATGCTTCCTTATTGACCACTCAAGTGGTGGTTGTGATTCTGAACGCGCTACAACAACAAAATCAATATAAACACATTTTTAGCATGAACACATGATTTAAAATTTTACAGTGAGAACATTTTTAGTATGAACACGTTTTAATAAAAGCTATGCATTTCTTCAAAATGATCCAAAACAACTTCAAAAGACTAATAAGGATACCTCGTAAACAAGATGCTACACTTCCATTAACCATGAAAGGATATACAAGTAACCGCTCAGTAATTGTCGCGCAAAAACCAAGCAGCCGAAGCAAATTTTGATGCACAGCCATGCTGATCATTTCCACTTCAGTATGGAATTGTAGCTCCCCACCTTGGGTGCGTTCCTCTTTAAGTCTTTTTACTGCTACAAGAGAACCATTTGCTAAGCGTCCTTTATAAACTTTGCCAAATCCACCTGTACGAAGAAGGTTTTTCTTATCAAAGCAATCTGTTGCAACTTGCAGTTCGCGCAGTGAAAACTTTATAAGCTGACCAAGGTGAACTTCAGGATCCTGCTCAGCTGCCAGTAAAAGACACACAAATGTAGGGAAAATCAGCAACGGTTATCATATTCAGCTTTAATTAGTATGTATACCATATTTTATGATAGTCAGCTAACCAGGAACATCAAAGAAATAGTCCTTTGACTTTCTTCTAAGGCAATAAGTAAGTGCAATTGCAGGTAACTCCTCCAGCAATAGCCCCAGTGGCACTGCTACCTACATGGATTAAACGAATTAAATGGTAAAGTATAACTCTATTATTAATTCCCTCTCTTGAATTTGACCATCCACCTAATGAAGCTATATATTTAAGCGTGCATAAGAAGCTATGCTTAAGGTATCTCCATCATCAGAGATACCCTAAGAATGAAAAGGTTCAGTCATAGGTGCCATCCAAAATTACAGAATAAGCATTTGGAGAAAAGGAATCAAATGACTGCAGCTTGAACAGAAACAAAAGCAAATTACTAGAAAAATTGAAAACCTTTTACCTAGTATTAATTTTATGAGTTATAACACCATTATTTTGCCTTTTCTTATCTTAGTGGTTTAAAATTTTAGGTCAAGTGGTTCTTTTACATGGTACCAATTTTTAGTTAACCTAGTGGTGTAGAGTTTGATTGTTGCCCTCAGTCTTACAATTTTGTAACAAAGTTGATTTTGCTTTCAATATTAGTGGTAAGCCTGTATTTTTCATGTTTCAAGCCTTGTGGACTCTCACATGAGGGGCATGTTAAGAGTTACATTATGAGCTTATGTTTTTAGGTCAATTATTCTTTACAAATTTAATTTATTACCAACAAAGAAACAAATATTTACAAACCTGACGTAGTTTGTTGTGGCGGAGCAAGTGGTGGAGCTAGAAGGGATTTCTTCTTCAAGAAAGGATTATTGTCAAAACTGTAAAAAGGAACACAGGCATTAGAAAAATTTTGGTATCTCATCCCTCAATAATAATAGTAATGTGTTAGGATCCAATTGCAGGGTAAGGGACTCGAGTCCCGCGTCATAAGTATGGGTCTATGGGATTCTGATGAAAGGTTTATATGGGGCTTGGGTTCTCCCACTACAATGGCTAGCTTTTGTGTTGTTGCTCTCTGAAAGTTCTTATTATAATGATATAAACAATTTCATTTGCACCAACCTGATTGGAGTAAACATTGAAAATAAACCACCGACTGGGACATCTCCTGATAAGTTGTTGTTTGCTAAATCACTATATTCCACAATTACCATGGTGTCAGGTTATGCATAAAAATAAAACTATATCACTATAACAAGGTATCTACATTTGGAGTAGTTCATGAAAAATCTAAATATATGAGTGAAACTCACAGGATTAGCAGGGTAGTAACATTGGTCAAAGACATAGGAATGTTTCCAGACAAGCTGTTATTGTTGAGGCGCCTAGTTTAGGGAGCAAATTCAATTAGTTTGCAGATAATAAACTACTGATAGAGAAGAGTAACAAGACATGATAGCAACCAATTGTCAAGTAGCATGTGTGGTGAGTGTTTGCGCTATAATAACTTGTTGCTGACTTAAATTGGAAGACCAGGATATATATTGTTAATATTAGAATTATTTGATTATTGTTTTGTATCATTATTTTGTAATAGTTTGAATACTATAGAAACTTATTTGGGCTTAGCCCATTAGGTTTTTTTAGTCTCTTTAAATAGAGAGTTTTTGTACAGTTCTTCTTATAACTCAATAATATACAAATCCTTATTTTCAATTTGGTATCAGAGCTCTTGATTCTGAGGGCTCTGCTTTCGCAAACCTCCTCCTTTAAAGGCGAAGCCCTATTTGCCTCTTGCCACTACTGGAAAAATTTTCTGGGACCTTTTGGACCAAGAGGACTACTGTTTCATTCTGTTTTCTCAGATCTATCTTTCTACGGAAGTTTCCCTTTCACCAGATGACCAAAGCAGCTCCATAACGACCAGACAACACTTTTTCGACGCCAAACAACACTGTTCCGACGACTTTTTGACTTCGACTCCCACCAGCCACAGACAAGTCCGCGCTCACCGAACGACCTTGCCGTGAAAAGCCCAGCTCCAGCGAACCTCAGACACGCTCTCACGCACCACCAATCCTTTTGCGAATGACGCCCACGTGCTGACAGTTTCACCGGCGTGTGACGGTGACTTTCTGTCGCGGAACACTTGGGTTCCGATCGCCTCTTTTTACCCTTTTTGGATCTGTGCTCGTTTGTTTGATTCGACATTAGAATAGCTTTTTTTTCTCTTTATCTTTTTCCTTTGCGAACCACTTGCATTATTTTTGCTCTCCGGTTTGTTTGTTCAGACCAGATTCAAAAGATTACTGACAGTTCTGTTCATTTTGTGTTTTAGCAAGCTTTATGTCAGACGTTGAAGACACTTCAACCATTCAATCATGGGCTACATGCTCTATGGCTTCTCTGAGTCCAAATTATTTGCCTGCTCTCCATCAGAATTATCGTCTTAATGGAAAAAGTCATTTGCAATGGTCTCAGCTTGTTCGTACGATTCTCAAAAAGCGTCATAAGATTGCTCATCTTGAAGGACCTGTTCCTACCAAAACATATCCAAAATTTGCTTATTGGGATGACGAAGACTCTCTTATTATGACGTGGCTATGGAATTCTATGACTCCTGAGGTTATTCAACATTTCATGTTCTTACCTACTGTTCTTGGGATCTGGGATGTTCTCAGACAGACTTACTCAACGAAGCAAGATGCCGCCAATTGCTATGATCTGAGGAATAGGATTTTTTTCAACCAAACAGGGCTCCTTTTCTGTGACAGAATATTATGGCATTATGTATGGATTATGGACAGAGCTGGATCAGTTCCAGAATTTAAATATGGAGTGTAGCAAAGATGCAACTACTCTGGCCACCTTAGTTGAAAGGAATCGGATCTTCGATTTTCTTTATGGCCTCTACTCAAAATATGACCCTATTCATGTTCAAATTCTTGGTAAGGAAAAATTACCTTCTCTTTCTGAAATTTTTTACACTGTCAAGGCTGAAGAAAGTTGCAGGGCTATCATGACGGATGCTAAGTTATCCGAAGGATTTGTCATGCTCTCATCTAAAGCCTAGCTCTTTCTTATTCTAAGCTCACTGACTAGTCTGCTATGATCTCAGCTAAGCCACCTCAGGGGTCCTCTTCTTCTAAGCCCAGCAAAGAGGGGCATTAGTACAACTTGTAAAAGATCAGGTCACACAAAAGAGGTTTGTTACCGTCTTCATGGAAAGCAACAGGTTTTGGAGAAGCTTGGTTAGTCGACCTCACGTGGCCAATCCTTCTTTTCCCCCTCAGACATTCCTCCTATGAATAAGACCTCACAGATGCCTGATGAGTTTACTATTATTCATCGTGAGGAATTGGAACGGCTTAGGTCTGTATCTGAATCTCTCAATAAGCCTTCAGGTACTAGTACTTTGGCTATGACTGGTAAGAACTCACACACTCATTCTTTTATTGCCTCTTGCACTAATTTCAAAACTTCATAGATTGTGGATTCTGGTGCTACTGATCTTATGACTTGTTGCACTGATCCTTTTCTTTCTCATAATCCTACTGTTGGTATTCGTATTATAGCCATAGCTGATGGATCACACACATCAGTAGCAGGTTCTGGTAACATTAAAATCCAACCCTCCTTGTGTTTCAAGAATGTTCTTCATGTTCCCCAACTTTCTACCAATCTTCTTTCGACTCATAAACTACAAATTTGAATTGCACTGTATCCTTTTTCCCTACTCATTCTATTTTTCAGGATCTCACCACGGGGAAGACGGTTGGAATTGTGATGTGCCTCTGGCAAGTGTAGTTTTCTGTGTTAAAATTGATAAGAATTGAGTCATAAAAGAGCAACTTAAATTCATATTTGCTAATTATATTGATTCTTTCTTTTCAATAATATTTCTCACCTATTGGTTGTGTTTTTACAGGAAAAAGAAGTGAAAATTATAAAAAGCCTGTTAACGCAATTCTACACGAAT
This sequence comes from Gastrolobium bilobum, assembly GCF_033153095.1. Lineage (NCBI taxonomy): Eukaryota > Viridiplantae > Streptophyta > Magnoliopsida > Fabales > Fabaceae > Gastrolobium > Gastrolobium bilobum. The sequence goes on from NW_026899913.1 coordinate 71,661, forward strand.
TTAGAGGAGTACAAGTTCCAGCAACATGGCGCGGAATGGCGGCACACTGGCGCACACCCGCGCCAGTTTTCAGATTTCACAACGGTACTTTGCAAGTGGCGCCAACTGGCGCCACTATGGCGCAACCAACGCCGGATTCATGAAAGAATTAAAAGCCACAATAGCATGGCGCCACTTGGCGCCAAAATGGAGCCAAGTGGCGCCAAAATGAAGACATTCATGGCGCCATCTTGCGCCCAAAAAAGAAGAAAAGTGGCACCACCCTCCAAGCCACCTAACGCCAAACTTGTGAAGAATTGTCAGTGGCATGGCGCCAAGTTGCGCCACTATGGCGCCAACTGGCGCCACTTTACAAGGAAAGATGTCCGGTTTTTCAATTTAGACAGAGGCACGGCGCTGACTGGCGCCGGGTTGCGGGAAAATAATACCGTGCTGTACGAAGGGTATTTTTGGAAGAAGGAAGAGAGGCTTATAAACAGGATCCTTATGACAGAATTAAAAAAGGAGACCTATTCTACTGAATAGAGACGACGGTGGTGCTCCGAGAGGATTCCGCAGATCAAGTTCTTCTTCTCCTTTCTCTTTAATTTTATGCTTTTATCGAATATTGGATTTTTAGCCATGATTATGTCTGGCTAGTACCTTTTATTGTAGTTAGGGTCACAAACCCTATGTGAACCCTTGTTACGACGGATTGAATTATAATTGCTCGTTTATATAATTTATCTTTATCTTTACCCTGTGCGTATTTTCTATTTTCTTTGTTAGACTTGATCAATCTAATAGTTGAGGATAGTTTGAGGGTTAGAACCCTAGATAGGAATATTGGGGTTTTCATCTTGAAAGGGGGTAAGATAACAATCATTATTCATGCTAGGAATAGATGTGTATTTAATTGCGGATGTTTGAATTATCGTGTTCATTACTTAATTCTCATGAGGGGTTACTAAGGGATTAGGATTCCAATTGAGGTTAAAGGGTTAAATTGCCAAGGGATTGGAATTTAACTAATTAATTCTAGATGATAATTATCTGAGTATTTATTTAAATAAGTATTTTTAAATCAATCCAAAGTAATAAGTGGGGATCATAAGGTGAGTGTGCTCTGGCTACAATGCTTTTCTCACATTTACAAATCAATTCTCATTTTATTGTTCTTATTTTTATTCTTCATCACAGAAAAATTACAAAAATAAGTCTTTATTTCAGTTCTCAATTTCACACAAATCGACATTAATTGTCACAAACAAACCCTTTTGAATTCTTCCATTCTTGAAAGGAATATTAATTGATATTCGACCCAATCCCTGTGGAGACGATACTTTACTTACTTTCTATATTACTTGTGCGATCGGTATACTTGCCGGAAAGCATCAAATTGCTAAGGAGCAGGGTGGGTTATATTATCTGGTTCTAGATTTTGTTGTGAAGGTACCATGGATCAGACTTTGATGACTCGTCAATCTACTTCAGATTCTTATTTGGCTTCATCACAAGCGCTTAGGTCATCCTTCTTTTAGTTTACTTAAGTCTATGTTTTCGTCTTTGTTTGCGTCGCAGTCTGTTGAGTCTTTTAATTGTGATGTATGTCAGTTTACAAAACATCATCATGTATCCTTTCCTTCTAGTGAAATAAAAAATGTTTAACCTTTGACCATTATTCATTCTGATGTTTGGGGGCTTTCCAAGGTCCCTAATGTTTCTGGTGCTAAGTGGTTTATCTCTTTTGTTGATCATTATACTCGGATAACATGGATCTTCTTGATGAAAGATAAGGCAGAAGTAACACAATTGTTTATCCAGTTTTATTTTATGATTTAAACCCAGTTTGGTAAAAGTATCAAACACTTGAGATCAGATAATGGTGCAGAATATGTTAATCAGCATCTTTCCCATTTTATTAAAGACAAAGGAATGGTTCATGAACTCACACGTGTGGATACTCCTCAACATAATGAGGTTGCTGAAAGAAAAAATCAACATTTGCTTGAAGTTACCAGAGCATTATTATTTTAGACATCTGTACCCAACTCTTACTGGGGAGAATCTGTATTAATTGCAGCATATTTGATCAACTGCATGCCTTCCAGAGTCCTTAGCCATGTAAGCCCTGTTGATCTTATGACCACTTTTTTTCCTTCTATTCCAATTATGCAGAATCTTCAGTCTTGTGTTTTTGGATGTGTTTCCTTCGTCCATATCTATAAACAACATCAAAGCAAATTAGAGCCTAGAGTCCTTAAGTGTGTCTTCCTTGGTTATGCTCCCAACAAGAAAGGATACAAATGTTACCATCCTCTAAGTCGTAAATTCTTTGTCTCTATGGATCTTAGTTTCCATGAATCCGAATCCTACTTTCTACACCCTCATCTTTAGGGAGAGAACGGTATAGAAGCTTCATCTATTTTCTTCGAGTCTGAGTCTCCTACCCCAATAGTTACACTACATGACAATGAGAAGGAAGACTTAGTTGCTAAAGATGAAAATTCATTTGATTCCTCATGTGACATGCCTCCTATTGATAGACATAAAGTACGCAAAGTTGAGACACCCGAACTATTGTACCAAAGGAAGAAACAACCCACACTACCTCACTAGGAACTGCAATCGCCTGAACTGCTGGTAAGTACTAAATTCACTACTTCTTTTATTCCTAAGCCTGATATAATTCTGATGACTTACCCATTGTTGTAAGAAAAGGGAAAAAGTCTTCTACCCAACACCCTATTTCTCATTTTGTCTCTTCTAAGAATCTCTCTATGCAGCATAGAAGTTTTATTACAGATTTGACTTCATTTCAATCTCGAAATTAGTACATTAAGCATTAAAGGATGATAATTGGGTTCAAGTCATCCATGACCAGATGAATGCATTGGAGAAGAATAATATATAAGAAGTTGTTGATAGGCCAAATGGAAAAAGGGCAGTAGGGTGCAGATAGGTGTATACTCCGAAGTATAATTCTGATGGAACTCTTGAGAGGTATAAAGGTCAACTAGTAGCGAAGCAATACACACAGACCTATGGCATTGATTACGAAGAAACATTTGCTCCAGTGACCAAAATGAACACTGTAAGAGTTCTATTGTCCCTCGCTGCTCATTTTAGTTGGGATTTGAAATAATTTCATGTGCAAAATACCTTCCTCAGCGGTGAATTAGAAGAGGAGGTTTACATGGAGATCCTACCAGGATTTAACTCTGCAAATGGAGATAATAAAATTTGCAGGTTAAAGAAGGCGTTGTATGGCTTGAAGCTATTGAAAAGAAGTTTCTGTATATTGATATTGAATAAATTACATGAGTGAGTATTTATACAAGAAAGAATCGCTAAGAATGACTAAGCGATGACTAATCAATCCTAATCACAATCAATTCTAATCAATCACAATCAATCCGAATCAATCATAATCAATCCTAATTAATAGGAAATAAAAACGGAAACATGTTTGAATTCTGATTTTCTACACTCCCCCTCAAGTTGGGAGGTAAATATTGATCATTCCCAACTTGCCAATCAAGTCTTTGAATGCTAGACGGTGTAGGCCCTTGGTAAGGATATATGTCGTTTGCTCTTTGGTTGGAACATATATCAAACGTACACTTCCATCATCTATTTTTTCTTTGATGAAGTGACGATCAACTTCCACGTGCTTTGTTCGATCATGATGCACAGGATTTTAAGCAATGCTAACAGCTGCCTTGTTGTCACAATATAGTTTTATTGGTAGGGAATATGAAATCTTCAACTCTTGAAGAAGTCTTCTTAACCAGATTCCTTCACAAACTCTATGAGCTAAAGCTCGAAATTCTGCTTCAGCACTACTTCTTGCAACCACTGTTTGCTTTTTTGCTTCTCCAAGTAACAAGATTTCCCCACAAATAGGTGCAATAGCCTGAGGTAGATCTCTTGTCTACTGATGAGCCTGCCCAATCTTCATCATTGTAGATTTCAATTGTCCTTTTATACCCTTTTTTAAAGAATAATCCTCTTCCTGGAGTGTTCTTGAGGTATCTAAGCATCCTATAGGCTGCACTAAGATGCTTCTCCTTGGGTGAGTGCATGAATTGACTAATCATACTCACCGCAAAGGCAATGTCAGGATGCGTATGAGATAAGTAGATTAGTTTACCAACCAATCGTTGATATTGTTCTTTATCCACCTCATTCCCATCTTCAATACCTAACTTGGTATTAGGTTCCACAGGTGTCTCAGCAGGTTTACACCCTAACATTCCTGTTTCCAACAAATGATCTAGAACATATTTCTTTTGTGTTAGAGTGATTCCTGTTTTGCTCCTAGCAACTTCCATACCAAGGAAATATTTGAGAGTGCCAAGGTCTTTGAGTTCAAATTGAGCTGCTAGAAATTTCTTCAAGGTGTTCAATTCCTCAATATCATCACCTGTAAGAATTATATCATCTACATATACACTAAGAATAGCAATTTTACCATCCTTAGAGTGTTTGTGGAAGAGAGTATGATTAGTCTGTGTTTGAATGAAGCCTCTTCTTTTGACTGCTTGTGTGAATTTGTCGAACCATTCTCTGGGAGACTGTTTCAATCCATATAGAGACTTTTTTAGTTTACACACTGATTCATTTCCCTTTTCAAAACCAGGTGGAGGATCCATATAGACTTCTTCATGTAAGTCACCATTTAGGAATGCATTCTTCACATCTAACTGTTGCAGAGGCCAATCTAGATTGGCAGCAAGAGATAAGAGAACTCAGATGGTATTGACTTTAGCAACCGGAGCAAAAGTCTCATGATAATCTATCCCATGAGTCTGAGTGAAACCCTTTGCAACCAATCTTGCCTTGTATCTGTTGATGCTATTATCTGCATTGAATTTTATTGTAAACACCCATTTGCATCCTACTGCCTGTTTTCCTTTGGGTAGGGTCACTATCTCCCAAGTTCCATTTCTTTCTAAAGCATTCATTTCTTCAAAGACAACATCCCTCCATTTTTTATCATTGAGAGCCTCATGTATATTTCTCGGTATCTTTGTACTATCCAACATAGTATTGAAAGCACGGAACCCTGGGGACAACTTTCCATATGAAATATGATTAGAAATAGGATGAGTAGTACAAGATCGAGTACCTTTTTTGAGAGCAATGGGCAAGTGTAGATCATTTTCACCATGACACTCAAGTATTGGGGTGCTGGAACTAGAACATGGTTCAGAATCCTGGCAGTGTAGAGGCTCTGGGTTATTCACACTTTGAGAAGGCTTTCGCCTGCTATAAACTTGTCCTCATTTTGAGGAGGCTCCTGATGGTGAGGATTCTGTAGCTCCCCCTGTTTTCAAAAGTAGAGGTAATATTGTGGCATCAGTAGGTTCCCATGACTGATCTTCATCTACTCCTATAGACTCCCCCTGAAGAGAAGTCAAGGGGAAGAAAGGGTCTTTCTCAAAAAAAGTGACATCCATAGAGACAAAGACCTTACGAAGAGAGGGTGAATAACACTTATAGCCACGTTGAGTAGGAGAATAACCAATAAAGATACACTGGAGAGACTTAGGATCAAGCTTAGACCATTGATGGGAGGGAATATGGATAAATACAACGCAACCAAATAACATGAGAGGTAAGGAGGAGACACCTCGGAAGGAAGGGAAGATATGAACAAGACTAGAAAGAGGAGACTGAAATTTCAGAATGCGAGATGGCATTCGATTTATCATATACGAGGCAGTGAGAACTGCCTCTCCCCAAAGATATTTAGGAACACTTGTGGTAAACATAAGAGCCCGAGCAACTTCAAGGAGATGTCGGTTTTTTCTTTCTGCAACTCCGTTTTGTTGGGGTGTGTCAGGACACGAGCTTTGGTGAAGGATGCCATGTTGGGAAAGATATTCTCCAAGAATAGAGTTAAAATACTCTTTGCCATTATCTGTACGAAGAATTTGTATAGCAACTTGGAATTAGGTTTGAACCATGGCATGAAATTTTTTAAACACGGATGCAGCATCGGATTATCCTTTAGAAAATACACCCAACAGACTCGAGAATGGTCATCAATGAAGGTAATGAACCATCGAGTACCTGAAATATTTTTAACACGGGCTGGACCCCATATGTCACTATGAATTAAGGAAAATGGGGAAGAGTCTTGGTGAACTTTAGAAGGATAATGAGCACGAGTATGCTTGGCAAGTTGACAAATATCACAAGAAAACAAAATTGGACTTTTATTAATAAATAAGTTTGGCAACAACTTCTAAAGATAAATAAAATTTGGACGGCCTAGCCTACGATGCCACAGCATAACATCATTACATGAATCAAAAGGAAACATAGAGTTTTTTCTACGAAAACAGCTTCATGAGTCACATCCTCCTCAAAGTAGTAAAGTCCACCATCCTCTCTAGCACTGCCAATCTTCCTCTCCGAGTCCTGTTCCTGAAAAACACAACCATGTGGAAAGAATTTAGCAAAGCAATGCAACTCAGAAGTGAGCTTGCTAATGGAAATGAGATTACAAGTCAGAGAAGGAACATAAAGAACTGATGTCAAAGTAATCAGCTTAGAAAGTTTAATGGTTCTGTGTCCCGCAATCTGGGAAAAACTGCCATCGGCGATCTTGACCCGAGAAGGTTCAGAATATGGAGTGTATGAACAAAACAAGCCAAGATTACCTGTCATATGATCAGAGGCTCCAGAATCAAGGATCCAATGATTTTGACTATCAACATGGAAAGTTGTACCTTGCTGGACCACATGACTAGTGGCCTTAGGAGGTTGAGTCAAAAGTCTCTGAAGTTGTTCAAACTGAGTCTTGTTAAGAAAGACACCATCAGAGTCAGAGGATGCATGAGACTCATCAACCTTGTCATCAGTAGAGACCTGATATGCACGACCTTTATTTTATACTTTGGGCTTCCAATTTGCAGGTTTCCCGTGGATTTCCCAACATTCCTCACGGGTATGACCAATTTTATTGCAGTGGGTGCACCATGGACGACCATCCCGTTTTGATTCTCCGGAGGAGCGGTCAATGGTACGGTTGGCAGCTAATGCAGACATATCATCAGACTTATCAAGCGACTCCTTTTCTCCCAGCATAACTCTCCGTCTACTGGCTTCTCGACGAACTTCAGCAAAGGCGTCAACAAGTGAAGGTAATGGTCGCTGCCCCAATATTCAACCACGAACCCCATCAAGATCTCGGTTGAGTCCGACAAGGAAATCATACAGTCTTTCCTTCTCCAAGTGTTTTTTAAATTGGGTATTAGCTTCCAATCCCTTAAGATCAGATGCATACTAAAGATCCAATTCCTGCCATAAATTCGTTAGTGCAGTAAAATATTCAGTAACAGTCATACCCCTTTGACGAAAGTCTCTCAACTTATTTCTCAGTTCAAAAACTTGAGAGGTATTCTCCAGATCGGAGTAATTCTGTTGAACAGCATCCCAAATTTCCTTGGCAGTATCAAAGAACAATAGGTTTGGTCAATCTGTGGTTCCATGAAATTAGTCAGCCAAGCCATGACCAAGGAATTATTAATCTCCTAATCGTCATAATCAGTAGAATTCTCAGTAGGTTTCTTAATTTTTCCCTCGAGATAGCCCATCTTACCCTTTGCCCGGATGACTAACTTAACCGATTGAAACCATTGCAGAAAATTCTTACCATTCAACCGGTGATTGGTGATCTGCAAACCTAAGTTGTCTCCAAAGGACTGAGAATTTGGGACAGATGATGAGGCGGAAGAGTATTTTGGGGAAGCCATGAATAGAAAGAGAAGGGTTGACCGTGGATGAAAAATCAAGTTTTTTAAAAAAAATTATATGACCTCTGGAACAGGAAGGGGAGAAGCCAGCGAGAAGGTCTGTGCAAGTCACGGCGGAAAAAGACGTCGGGAAGGCGGCGCGTGGAGCTCACGCGCCGGAGGCTGGCCGCGCGTGTGACGAAAATAAACGATGACTAATTACAATCAATTCTAATCAATCACACTCAATCCTAATCAATCATAATCAATCCTAATTAATAGGAAATAAAAACGGAAACATGTTTGAATTCTGATTTTCTACAGAAGCAATTCCCGCGTGCTTGGTTTGGAAGATTTACCAAAGTTATGCTTTCATTGGGATACAAGCAAAGTCAAAGGGATCATTCACTTTTCTTTAAACATTCTCAAGAAGGTAAGACCACTATCTTTCTAGTCTATATTATAACAGGGGATGATATAGGTGAGAAATGTGCTCTGCAAAACAGACTAAATACTGAATTTGAAATTAAAGATCTTGGAAAACTGAGGTATTTTCTTGGGATAGAAGTTTCTCATTCAAAGCTAGGGATATTTATTTGTCAACGGAAGTATGTTCTTGACCTCCTTGAAGAAGCAGGAAAACTTGGGTATACATCTTCCAGTACTCCGATTGAGCAGAACCACAGACTAGCAAGTGAAAATGAGAGCCCTCCAATATCTGAAAGGCACACCAGGCAAAGGACTATTGTTCCAGAGAGAAGGAAACCTATATTTAGAAGTTTATATAGACGCCGATTATGTTGGATCTGTGACTGACCGATAGTCTACTTCGGGCTATTGTATATTTCTCTGTGGAAATCTAATAACACGGAGAAGTAAAAAGCAAAATGTGGTTGCTAGATCAAGTGCAGAAGCGGAATTTCGAGCCATGGCTCAAGGTATTTGTGAGTTATTGTGGCTGAAAATCATTCTCGAAGATCTCAAGCTGAGATATGAAGTATCTGTGAAGTTACTTTGTGATAACAAGTCAACTATTTGTATAGCCCACAATCCAGTTCAACACGATCAAACAAAACATAGTGAGATTGATCTCCACTTCATTAAAGAGAAACTAGACAGTGGACTAATCATTATTCCATATATTCCTTATGGTCGTCAATTGGCTGATGTCTTAACTAAAGGTCTTCCTAATGATAGATTCCAAGAACTTACTAATAAGTTGGGAATGATAAATATCCATTCCTCAGCTTGAGGGAGAGTATTGTAAATATTAGAATTATTTGATTATTGTTTTGTATCGTCATTCTGTAATAGTTAGAATACTCTAGAAGCTTATTTGGGCTTACCCATTCGGTCTTTTTAGTCTCTTTAAACAGAAAGTTCTTGTACACTTATTCTTATAATTCAATAATATATTAATCCTTCTTTTCAATTATATATAACAAAGTATTCTACATGGCAATGTGAATTGGACACAATTGAAAAATGTCTAAATCCAGGCATGAGTAATGCCATTCCCTTTTGGAAATTTACGTATAAGATGGTCAAAATGCTCCTCCCCTTACCCCTAACACAATCATTAAAACTCCCTTCCATGAAAATAAATGTGCAGGGAAAAAACTAAGAAAACAAGCAGAGCTTCAATCCATTACAATATAATCAGGTCAAAGCCTTAACTATTAAAATGTCGGAGGGAATGGAATCTAAGAGCTAATCACGATTACTTGATTCTTTTTTAAAAGAAGTATGTTCAGTTGTGGTAAAAGTAAATTAAGGAACATAACACACAAGTCACGCCAAGCATTTGAAGAAAATTCAGGCAGCCAAGGTGGCAATGGCACCTCTAGACCACCATCATCCCCTCAGTCCATTTGTATGGATGCTTATGAACAATTGTTACATTGACTTTATTGCATCTTTAATTAATAGAGAAGATGAATTGGTCAATAATATACACGTGTAACAAACACACTTAACATTTCATTCATGAATATTTAAGCAGAAAAAACTCCAGTATTAGTTGCACATAAAAATTTGTCACCTTTTCCAACCAGTTAAATAGTTTGAAGTTAAATTTTTTACTAGACCGACCAATAGGAGCACGATGATCAACAATCATTTATTTCATGTGATTAGGTAGAATGATTCTTTTCTTGGCCATGTGTTCGAAGTATATTACAGGCTCTGTTGGAACTGAAATAGTCATATTGTAGGCTGCATAATCTGCCACCATTTTATGTGGGAAAGCAAAATTTATGCAGGTTAAAAAATAAATGAAGAAACAAAATTGAAACATATTTATTTAAGTTTTGCAGATAAGATATGAGATGAAGGAAAGCATGACATACAGGTAAAGTAGTTGTTTAAGGTTGGCCAGTGTGTCCGGAATGGAACCAGTTAACTTGTTCGAGTAAAGATCCAAGCTCTCCAAGTTTGTCAAATTTCCAAGCTCCTTTGGGATATTCCCAGTTATGTTATTACTGTAAAGTTCCCTGTCATTGAAAAGAAAAATATTTTCAGATTTGAGCAAGTAAAAAAGTCCAATGAACTACTAAAAAATGGAAGAAAACATTTGCATTAATGTTATGAAAAGGGTCAAAATCTAATAGAAGTTGGTATGGCAAAAATTGAACCACACAAATATTTATTGACAGCTTGTATAGTATTCAACATGTAACCTTTTCCTCAGCAATTTATAAAACTATCGCTAAAGACTGGCTAATGTTCTTAGTTTCTGGTATACCTATCTTGAAGGAACCCATTTCTCATATATTGAAGAGAATGGTAAAAGATACAAAATGAAGAAGTTAAGTTTCAGAAGCTAAACTATTTGCTATTTATACAAAGTTAAACTAAACTGCAGTAACTAACAAAACGATAATAACTAATTCACTAAAGAGGCACGTGAGCTGATACAGCTGTGGGCACGTGAAATGAATTAGTTGCATTTCTCTGTTCTTCAATATTAGAAGGTAATACCCCCCCCCCCCCCCCCCCCCAAGTTGGTCGATGAACATCTCTGAGACCAAGCTTAGAAATAAAAGGAGAAAACCGCTTGGTGGGAAGTGACTTTGTGAAGACATCTGCCAATTGATTTGCAGAGGTAACCGGAAGCAAGTGAATGAGGCCCGATTGGATTTTCTCACGGATGACATGACAAACGATTTCAATGTGCTTTGTGCGCTCATGAAATGATGGATTGTGAGCAAGGTGAATGGCTGAAATGTTATCACAGTAAACAGCAGCAGCTCTGGATTTATAAGCATGAAGATCAGATAACAAATACTTAATCCATTGGAGTTCATATGTAAGGCCAGCAAGGGCACGATACTCGGCTTCGAAAGAAGATCTGGAGACTGTGGACTGTTTCTTCGATTTCCAGGAGATAAGTGAGGATCCTAGAAATACACAATAGCCACTAACTGATCTGCGTGTGTCTGGGCAACATGCCCAATCAGAGTCGGCAAATCCAGAAAGGTGATTAGAAGATGTGGAAGAGAAGAATAGACCAATACTTGGTGTTCCTTTAATATATCTTAGAATCCGATGAGCAGCAGCCATGTGTGTATTAGTTGGCTTGGAGACAAATTGGCTGAGTTGTTGTACCGAGAATGTAAGGTCAGGTCTGGTAGTTGTTAGGTACAAAATTCGTCCAATTAGTCTTCTATAGGATGCTTCATCAGTAAGGGCAGTACCAGTGGCACAGCTGAATTTTGTGGTTGTGTCCATTGGAGTAGAAACAGGTTTACAAGCCAACATACCTGTGTCCGATAGAATCTCCAACGCATATTTTCTTTGATTCAATAGGATACCTTGTTGAGATCTTGAAATTTCAAGGCCAAGGAAGAACCTCAAACTGCCAAGGTCCTTTATTTTGAATTTGTGATCAAGAAACAGCTTCACTCGATTGATTTCTGCCATATCTGTTCCTGCTAACACAATATCATCGACATATATTAAAAGAGCAGTAAATGAAGATGAATTATGTTGTATGGAGAGAGAGTGATCAGCATTGGATTGCTCATATCCAATGGATAACAGTGATGAAGAAAGCTTTGCATTCCATTGCCTACTTGCTTGCTTAAATCCATATAAGGATTTTTGCAAATGGCAGACTTGATTAGGCTTTGAACATGACATTCCAGGAGGAATTTCCATGAAGACTTCTTCATTTAAGTCTCCATGAAAGAATGCATTGTTGACATCAAGTTGTTCAAGGAACCAATTATTGCTAGCTGCGAGGGAAAGAAGAACCCGAATGGTTGTCAGTTTTGCCACTGGACTAAATGTATCAAAGTAATCAATTCCCTCTAATTGTGTGTAGCCTTTGGCAACAAGTCTGGCCTTGTATCTTTCAATCGTCCCATCAGCTAGATATTTGATTTTATAAACCCATTTACAGCTATGGGTTTCTTTCCTTCAGGCAAATCAACAATTTTCCATGTGTTGGTCATTTCAAGTGCTTGTAACTCAGCTTGCATGGCCTACTGCCAGTGTGTGTGTTTGGCAGCCTGATTATACGTCTTTGGTTCCACATTAGAAGAGACATTTAAACAGAAACTGGTATATTTGGGAGAACAGGAATCATAAGATAAAACAGAAGAAAGTGGATATAATATAGGTTTAGTATTACCTGATGAAGAGGTGGTGAAAGCAGCAAGTGATGGATGGGAATGATGAAAGTCTTGTAGGTATGTGGGAGGCTTGCGAATTCTGGTTGAGCGTCTTAAGTTCTCATTTTCTGTTTGGTCACAGGAAGGTTGTAAATTGGTATTTGAGGCAGTAGGAATGAGACTTTGTGTTTCTGTTTGTGTTTGTGAGACAGTGGGGATACCAGAAGCAGGAGGTGTAGTGTTTGTGAATAGATCATCAAATATGAGAGAGGTATCAGGTTGTTTTTGTGTTTCTGGTGTAGATGGTGAAGATTGTAAATTAGAAGTGAAAGAAAATGTGAGTTCATAGAAAACTACATTCCTTGATAAGAAAATTTCTCTAGAGGATAGGTCATATAGAATGTACCCTTTGGTGCCTTCTCTGTATCCTAAGAAAATAGTTTTGCAGGCTCTAGATTGAAATTTGGTTCTATGAGATGTAATAGTTGAAGCATAACTTAAGCATCCAAAGGCTTTTAAATGAGTAAGTAGAGGTGTTTTGTTAAAAAGAGTTTCATAGGGGGTTTTGTTTTGCAGAATGGGTGTAGGCAAACGGTTAATGATGTATGTGGCATGTGTAATGACATAAGACCACAAGTGAATGGGTAAGTTGGAGTGAAAAAGAATAGCACGGGCTATATTTAATATATGTTGGTGTTTCCTCTCAACCACCCCATTTTGTTGTGGGGTTTCAATACAAGTTCTTTGGTGTAAAATGACCTTGTTTAAATAGAATTCATTCATCATAAACTTAGCTCCATTATCGGATCTCAAAGTTTTAGGGGATGTGTGAAAATGGTTTTCTATATAGGTAATGAAATTTTGTAAGTGTTTTCTGGTTTCATGTTTGTGTTTCATCAAGATTACCCAGGTAAATCGAGAGTAGTCATCAACAAGAGTTAAGAAATATTGATGTCCATGAACAGAAATGGTGGAGTAGGGTCCCCAAATTTCAGCATGCAAAAGTTGAAACACTACATTGGTTTTATTTTCACTAGAAGAATGAGGTAGTCTCTTCTGTTCTGCAAAATGGCAATGATCACAGGGAGATACATGTGTAAAAGGAATAAAAGGAAAATAAGAAGATACACGTTTTAGTGTTGATTGAGAAGTATGGCCAAGACGTAAATGCCATAAGAGTGCAGTATTTGAATCTAAACTGCTTTCTTGATTGTGAATTTGTGTTGCTAAGGCTTGAGCTTTTGGTGTATCAAGGATGAAGAGTCCATCACAATGTCTAGTTGTACCAATCTTCATCTTGGTAATGTTCTGGTAAATCAAGCAAAAATTATCAGTAAAAGTTAATGAACAAGGGATAGTGTTTACTAATTTTGTAATGGAAATCAAATTGACTTTGAATTCTGGAACAAAAAAGAGCATTTTTGAGTATGAAATGTGAAGACATAAAAATGTTACCAGCATAATGGGCATGCACACATGTCCCATTGGGTAAGGATATAGAAATTGGGTGGATTTTTGATAAGGTTTGGAAACAGGTACTGGTGGAACTGATATGATCAGTAGCACCACTATCTAGAATCCATTGGTGAGAGATATTACCTGTTGTGTTTAAGGAGCAGACATGGTGTTTGTCTGAAAAGGAATTTACATTGGCTACAGAGGCTTGAGCAAAGTTGGTGGAAGACATATTGCTGCCATTAATGCCTGAAGTATTTTGTTGAAGTAATCCAAGAATCTTCTGATACTGTTCTTGGATTTGTGCAAGATTCGTCTGCTGTGACTCATCATGATGTTGTACATCATCATTTTCTTCAAATTCATCATCGAATTCATGAGTAGAATTGTGGGAGATGTGATTGACTTGCCCATTGTTTCTATATCCAGGTGGGAAGCCATGTAACTGATAACAAGTGTCAATTGTGTGGTTGTTTCTGCCACAATGAGTGCAGGTTTTCTGTGGACGTGTGTTTGTACCTCTTCCTGCATCTGGACGCCCTCTGCCTCTGTTGAATGATCCTCGAAAATTGGTTTGATTGAAACCTCGAAAATTGGTTTGATTGGAGGAGCTAATTAAAGCTCGAGACTCAGGAATGTTTTGGAAAGAAACTCCTGAATGAAACTATCGTTCTTGTTGTACAACCAGGGAAAAAACTTTATCCATATCTGGAAAAGGATCAAGCATCATAACATTTGATCGAACACCTGCATATTGTTCATTTAATCCCTTTAAAAAACGTATTACTAAATCACGTTCACGATCAGCTTTTACTTGTGTCATAGCCCCACATGCACATGTTGGAAGAGGCATTAAACTCTCAAGTTCATCCCAGAGAGTCCTCATTTGTGTGAAGAATTCTGTAACTGACCTATCTCCCTGTTGAAGACGATAAATTTCTTCTTGTAAATCGGATATTCGAAATACATCGGATTGAAAGTACCTTTTCTTTATATTTGCCCATACATCAGAGGCTTTATCTAACCAGAGGATCGACTGAGCAATCACTTCTGAAATAGAACGATGCAACCATGCCAAGACCATTATATTACATCTATTCCATATTGAAAAAAGAGAATCATTTTCACCTGGAACTGCTATGCTTCCGTTTACAAAACCAAACTTGTTTTTCGAACGCAAAGCCATGGACATGCCTCTTGCCCATGTATGATAGTTGTTGCCAGTTAAAGGTGAAAGAACAAGAACGAGAGCAGGACTTTCACTGGGATGCAGATAATAGGGATTACCAGGATTTGTAAGATAATCCATAGCGTGATTCTGATTTGCCATGGAAAGATGCAAAGGAAGGACGAAAAAAAAACAAGAAAGAGAGAGTATTGCAACGGAAAAAGAAAGAAAGAATGGATCAAGAATGAATACCAGAGCAAGGTTGCTCTGATACCATCTTAGTTTCTGGTATACCTACCTTAAAGGAACCCATTTCTCATATATTGAAGAGAATGGTAAAAGATACAAAATGAAGAAGTTAAGTTTCAGAAGCTAAACTATTTGCTATTTATACAAAGTTAAACTAAGCTGCAGTAACTAACAAAACGATAATAACTAATTCACTAAAGAGGCACGTGAGCTTATACAGCTGTGGGCAGGTGAGATGAATTAGTTGCATTTCTCTGTTCTTCAATATTAGAAGGTAATAAATGTCAAGCTCAGCAAGGCACCAAAAGTTGATAACACAACTGTTCCTCAAGAAAATTGATTGTTCAACTAGAAAATATGTGTGAGGAGGACAGCGCTTGCTTAGATTGAGACTCTACTACAACCAACAGAGGTATGGCAGAAAACCTTCAAATTTTGACATTTTGATTGAGTAGGGAACTCAAAACATAATGCAATTGGGAAAAATATTTATTTTATACAATATTAGGAATTTTAGGATCACTATAATAAATATGTACACCAATATTTCTATGATATGAACCAAGTAGATGACTTCTGGAAATTTATCCATTTAATTGCCTTATTCACCTGTTTTACAAAGTTAAGCATACTAGACCTGAGAAGTTTTTTTTTTCTTTTTTCTTTTTTTTCTTTTTGGATAATCATGTACACAACAAGTGATTTCTTGACGAAAACGTTAAAAAAGAAGCAGAAGAAATCATGTAAATACCATAATTAAATCTGTTTCCCCCCACCCACTTCCAAAATGGTCAAAGGAAACAACACACCCTTTTTTTGTCAGAAGGAAAGACATACAAAGAAACAAAAACTTCATGAAAAATTAGAAACATATTGTCAATGAAGAACAACTTATCTACCTTGTTTTGGGAGTGACAGGGGAGAAAATGTATTGTCAAACAAAATATAGAATATCAAGAGGAAACCTAAGTCCCTGCTCCTATCAGGGAATAGAGTTCACATAAGTTTGGAGCATTGAGGCAGCGAACAAAGAAATTAGTCTGATGCCTGGCCAATCAATATAGTGCTACGGTTTATAAGATCATGTTTAAAGAGAACAAAAACTGAATAACAATAAAGAAAACTAGCCAAGCAAAATCTGCTTATTGCACAAGGATAACACTCAGCCCAAATCTCAACAACAGCCCAAGCCCAACTTAATTGTCCAGCAACGTGATTCAAAAAATGCAGCTGATATAATGCATACACGTAGACAGAATCATGATAGAATAACTGAGTAGTTAGTTCTGTTAAGTTGGTTAGATAAGTTAGTTTTTTTACTTCCCGCTAATTACGGATTCAGTTTATTTAGAGTGGTAGCAACGGTATGTATATATATCATTGTAAGCTTCATTTCTAGTTTAATGAGAATTATGCAGATTTCATTTACACTGAGCACAATGCTCTGCTTTTGCGTTTCTTGCTTTCTCAAGATGGTATCAAAGCTCATCTAGCTCTGGTACTTTGCTTCATCATTTTTCTTTCAAGCTTTCAATCTTGATCAGTTTCTTGTTCGTCTTTCTTTATGGTGAATCAAATTCCTTTACCTGAGTTCCTTACAAATCCATCTCATCAACTTTTTCTACACCCGAGTGAAAGTCCCTCACAAATATTAGTTTCTGTACCATTGAATGGTAGAAACTACCATGCTTGGGCTCGTGCTATGTCCATGGCACTCTTGACGAAGAATAAGATTGGATTCATTAGTGGAACCATTGTTCCACCAGAATACCAGGCTTGGGAACGCTGCAATACTATTGTCACTGGATGGATACAAAGATCGATTTCAGAAACGATAGCTCAATCAATTCTGTGGATTGAAAGAGCTTCAGATGTTTGGCATGATTTACATAATAGATTTTCACAATCGGATGTCTTTCGCATAGCTGACCTTCAAGAAGACTTGCATAGATTGAATCAAGGGGACAAGAACGTGACTGAGTACTTCACACATCTAAAGACCATGTGGGATGAGTTGGAAAGTTTAAAGCCACTTCCTTCTCCTTCTGTCCCATGTGTTTGCGGAGCCATACTTCAAATGAGGAATTCCCGAGATCAGGATCAGACTATACGATTTTTGAGAGGATTGAATGAGAAATTTGCTCAAGTCCGATCTCAAATTATGCTCATGGAGCCATTACCAAATGTGGTGAAAGCTTTTTCACTTGTTTCACAATAAGAACGTCAGTTTACATCTGAGGATCATCAGATTAATGCTCCCAATTCACAAGTTTTTTGCAGCAATGGGAGATCAGAACAATTATAGGCGAGGAAATTCTAATGTTAGCCGTGGATCTTATGGAAGAGGAAGAGGACGTGGATCTTATGGAAGGAACTCACCAAACAAGATTTGTACACATTGCCACAAGACGAACCACACTGTTGAAACTTGCTACATCCTCCACGGATTCCCACCAGGATATAAACGATATCCAACTCCATATGTTCATAATGGTTCCTCAGTCAATGCAGTTCAAGGATCCATTCAAACAGAGAAATTTCCTTCTATGGATATGATTCATGGTCAATACCAACAGATCCTCAACATGCTGCAGAAAAAGTCAATTACTGATACAACTCAAGATGGACCATTAACACATGTAGTCAATGTTGTTCATACTTGCAATTCTGAATTCAATAATTCTCCAGGTAATGATAATTCCAAATGGATACTTGACACTGGTGCAACAGACCACATCACCTTCGATTTATCACAGCTATCCTCCATTCGAAAAATTGAGTCAATTTCTATAACTTTGCCCAATGGTTCAAGTATTATAACCAATATTTCTGGAACTGTACATCTTTCCCCATTACTTGTTCTAACAAATGTGTTTTTTGTTCCAGAATTCAACATTAACTTGATTTCTATATCAAGACTAACAAATAATAGTACCTATTCTCTCACTTTTAATTCCTCCTCTTGTGTTATACAGAAGAAATTAAAGACTCAAATTACTAGACAATGTGTAACATCCCCGTCTCGAGCCGGTTCAATTAACATACATATGATACAAACAGAAACAGCGGAAGACTTACTTACGAAAATACGAACTAACTTTTTCTTTTTCTTTAATCCTTTTTCACAAGACATATCACATTGCATACTTCTTCTAATTTAATTCTTATTTTACGGAGACGAAAATCGGACAGAGTAACCTCTGTAAATCGGACAACTGGGGATTTTCCAATCCCACACTCAAGAGTTCCTGATAGACAGTTTAAACAATATATATTTCCAGAAGTACCAGTCATGCAAACATACTCAGATACCCATCTATGGGCGCATGCTGAACTTGGCTCTGTGCCACAAATCTAATAGCATGCAATCCAATACATAACATAACTGAATACTACATAGTCATATCATCATGCCTGAATACATAAATGTACATGTATCGAATATGAACACTATGCAACAATACATCTTTTCCAAAAATACGTCTAAAACAAATAGTAGCATCCGACCACCCAGAACTCCACATCCTCATACTAGTACCTCTAGCCACGGTTAGTGTCCTTGTCCCATGAGGCTCTTCAATTAACTGTGTTCCTGAAATCATATCCCCAAACGGGGTTAGAGACGAATCTCTAGTAAACTCCAGGTTTATGGAAAACCCTCCATACCCTGGGCTCACTTCCTGCATGACAGTCAGATACATAATATACAAAACATCATATAAGCAATTATCATAACTGAACAAAGCATATATACATATCTTATCAAAGACAAACGCGGTCATTCCCAAGGGATGACCCCAAGCGAAAATCAACACACGTAACAAATATCTTTTACAAAAATCATCACAATACTCACATCAGAACAAAACGTGTTATATCAAAGATGTACGCAATCGTTCCCAAGGGATGACCCCAAGCGGAAATCAACGTACGTAACAAATATCATTTACAAAATCATCATTCATATCCCATAAAACATGTCATAAAATCAAATATCATAACTAAACAAAACATATACACATATCTTATCAGAAACGTACGCGGATATTCCCAAGGAAGGACCCCAAGCGGAAATCAACGCACGTGTTCCCAAGGGAGGACCCCAAGCGGAACCAGAACATATCAGAGGCGTACGCAGTCATTCCCAAGGGAGGACCCCAAGCGGAAATCAACGCACGTGTTCCCGAGGGAGGACCCCAAAGCGGAACCAGAACATATCAGAGGCGTACGCAGTCATTCCCAAGGGAGGACCCCAAGCGGAAATCAACGCACGTGTTCCCGAGGGAGGACCCCAAAGCGGAACCAGAACATATCAGAGGCGTACACCATCAGTCCCGAGGGAGGACCCCAAAGCGAACATCCGGGTACTATACAATCAATGGCCAGATATTGTTACAGAAATCATATTACAGAAGTCATATCATAAAAAAACATATCATATTAACACATATCAAAGTAAATACATCAAAACAAAACATATCATATTATCATATAGCTCTATATGAATGCATCTATATCATGTATCTCATACATATCATACAACCTGACCACAGTCCGTACACTATGGCGGAACACAAAGTAGGAGCGAACCCCATAAACATAGAGCTTACCTCTTTGAGCTTTACAATCTGCTTACTTGAAGAACAAGCTACTTATCATACTCCACGAGAATCCAAACGTTCACAGTCCCTAGGTACACCTAGAGAAGGAATTCAACATAAAACTCAATAAAATGATATAATGCCATGTAAATATACAAGACACACACTTTATTGTTTATTTTCTTTTTACTTAATCATATTAAGTCATGAGTGGGTGGTTCTTTGTTCAACAAATCCCCACAAAATTCCATATATTCACTTAGTCTTAGGATAGTCCCAAAAGGCCTTTAGAACACTCATTACTCCTCTTAGCACCTAAAAGCCTATTTTTCCCAATTTAAGGCCGAATGCCCATTACAAAGGAGCTATAAGATTTCTCTTTGTCTAGTGCCTAAACCCAAGCTTAGCCACCTATATAAATTATTTTACGCATATAAGTATCCTCACTTTGCGAAACAATATCTCCGAACATATACCTCATTTGAAAATGGCCAAAACTCATTTTAAGGCCATACAAAGGAGCTACCTTATTTTCTTTTTTATTTCACCAAAGCGAAGGTCCATACACCTTAGAATATCATTCCACGCATAAAAGTATGCTCGCTTTGTAAAACAGTAACTCATAGCACATACTTCCTTTGAAAATGGCTAAGAGGCACATAAAGGAAATCATGCCAACTTCATGATTTCAATGCTTTACTCCATCAAATTCAAGCTTATCACACACCTCTAATCCAAGATTCGTTAATTGATATATACGACACTGTTCATCTCTACAATACTATTCATGTATGCGTTACTATTCACGTATACGACACTATTCAAAAATACGGTATTTTTAATTTTCCAAAATACATTTTCACCGTTAAAATTCTCATCTAAACACTTTTCTCAACATGAGCTAAACCTGAATTAAGCTCTAACATGCTCAATCAATCCAAATTTTTAAAATGAAAACCTATATTCAATCTTTCTCAAAACTCAAAGAAAACAAAGATTTCTTAACATGAACTTACCTAGAATGAAGGGAGAAGCTTGCTTCAAGCTCCCATGGCTTCAAGCTCCATCAAAACCCATATTTTCCATGAAATTCGAATTCTTTGGGGGAGAAGATCTCTCTCTACAGTGAACCCCACTCAGAAATACTGGTACCAATAGATTCCTCTCGAAATTTCTCACAGGTTTGGCTTTGGAACGGAGTGATTTGGAGGTCTCTAGCTCAAGTTATGAATTTTGGAAGAATTTTAATCAAAATCTCCATTTTCATTTTCTTTCCTTCGTTCTCTCTGTCTCGCGTCCGTAAAGAGAAGGGAACAGTGACTCCCTTGAGTCACTTATATAAATTCATTATACTAGCGGGTATAAGCTCATCTATCTACACACCTCCATTCATTACCAAACTTTAACCAATAGACTAGAATATTTTTCTAGTCACGTTTCTATTTTTACTTTCACTTTTAGATAACTTTATTTATCCGCATTTTTTACCTCTTAACTGTCATTTTAACTCATTTTTCACCAAAAGTGACTTTATTTCTTTTTCTTTGTAATTATCCTTCAATATTAAATCCATAATAAATGTGAGGGTCATTATATTCACCCCACCTTTTAAGGATTTTGCCCCCAAAATCACACATATAACATAACACATACCTGACGTCAAACTCAGGATAACGCTGGAGAATATCATTCTCTCGCTCTCAAGTAGCATCCTCAGAAGTCAAACTTTCCCATTGTATCTTAACCCATTGTATCTTAACCATAAGAATAACCATGTTCCTCAATACTTTCTCATCGCGAACCAGAACTTTCAGTGGTCCCACAACAAACTTCAAATCTTACTTTACCTCATTATCGTCGTGTTGAACAATGTGGGACACATCAGATACATCTCTACAAAGTTGACTGATGCGAAAAACATCATGCAAATTAGACAAATGTGGAGGTAAGGCAAGCTGATACGCCGCAGGTCCGACCCTCTTTATTATCTGGTGGGGCCTTATGAACCTAGGACTTAACTTCCTCACACCTAGAGCACGCCTAAACCTGTAGTCGGAGACAAACTAATAAACACATGATTCCCTTCATAAAATTCAAAGGGTTTATGTTTCTCAATCTCTTTTACATATAATCGAGCCAACTGCTCAATAGAGCAACTCATCTTGACTGGAATGAAATATGCATACTTAATCAATCTGCCTACCATAACTCACATAAAATCAAAACCAGCCTAAGTTCTCGGCAATGCTACTACAAAATCCATAGAAATACTAACCCACTTCTATTCCAGAATATTCAAGGGCTGCAGTAATCCATAGGGCTTCTCATTCTCAAATTTATATTCGTCATTTTATTTCTCTGAGCTCATTTAAGTTCACTTTTATTCCCTAAGGAACAGTAATAACAATTCACAGTTGGGTTTCTGCACTGTTTTTAACGAAGTGCCCTGTGAATTACAAATTGTGCACTGTTTGCACGCAAAATCGTAAAATTTCTAAACTTATCATTTTTGGTCTAAACATGACTTGTTTAGCATATAATGGACTTACTTATTACATCCATCTTCTTACTGAAAATATAATTCCACTAAAACATCAATGTATCAGTCTTTCTACTGATAATATAATTTACAATTTATTGTACATCAGTCCTTGCACTGATAATACAATTTACAATTTCATTGTACACCAGTCCTTACACTGATAATACAATTTACAAATTTTAATGACCAGGGAAACTGCACTCTATGAATTACACAAGGAATATCCTTGATACATGCTAAATGCAAAGCATCACATCATAACTAATACTCTGGTTAACTATTCAAGGGCTCTCCCCAAGAATAGCTAACTGACATGTCTCACATGTCTAGTGTGACTCCCAGGGTCAAGCCATAGGCAATCAACACAAACTGTAGTATGAAAATAACTCCCAGGGTCAAAGCCATAGGCAGTCAACATACCAAGGTCACTGACAAGGATTCTCATAACATATATCATCATTACATCAAAAATCATATAATATTTATATGAACGTGAATGAATGCACATATACAACATATCAAACACTTATTCATAAACTAAACAATATCTTTCTTCATACCAGACCACCAGAAATTTTGGTTTCATGGCCTGATACATCTTGGTAGCAATAGGATGGATAATGTACTTACCCATATGGCCCTCAGCCAATACCTCATCTACCATTTGACCCTTCGGAACAATGATCCGATCTTTGTAAAATTTAAGACCGAACCTATCAGTGGACACAAAGTCCTGTTCTTTCATGGACTGAATCTCTTCATCAAGCAATTGAGCTTCTTTGATCCGCTCAACTAATGAGTTCTGGACTACCGTAGTAGTCAATAAATGCAGACTATCCTCGGTATTCACAGGAATGCAGAGATCCCTGAATTTCTCAATCAAATTATACTCAGAAATCATCAAATTGGCCATACCAAGCGTCTTTCTGCTTAAAGCATCTGCTACTACATTAGCCTTACCGGGGTGATATTGCAATTCAAAATCATAATCCTTCAGGAATTCCACCCATCGGCGTTGCCTCATATTCAGCTCTTTCTGATCAAACAGATACTTCAAACTTTTGTGGTCATTGTAGACAATGAAATCGGCCCCCGTATAGAAAGTGTCGCCAGATTCTCAATGCGAACACTACGGCTGCCAACTCAAGATCGTGTGTCGGATAGTTCTTCTCATGCGGCTTTAACTGCCGAGAAGCATAAGCAACCACCTGACGAAACTGCATTAAAACACAGCCTAACCCAAACTTAGAAGCATCACAATACACCACAAATTTACTGGTAGGATCCGGCAATATCAATACCGGAGCTGTAGTCAACTTCCTTTTTAACTCCTGAAAACTCACTTCACATTCTTGGGTCCACACAAATGGGTTCCCCTTACGGGTTAACCGTGTCAAAGGTAGTACCATCCGTGAGAATCCCTCAATAAAACACCTGTAATACCCAGTCAAACCAAGAAAACTCCTGATTTCTGTAATATTTTTAGGACGCTCCCAATCTAACACTGCTTCAATCTTACTCGGTTCCATTGCCACTCCTTCAGATGAAATGACATAGCCCAGAAATTGTATCTCAGAAAGCCAGAAATCACACTTTAACGGTTTAGCATACAACTGATGCTCTTTCAGAATCTGCAAAACAATCTTTAAATGCTCAGAATGCTCTTCTTTGCACCTTGAATATATCAGTATGTCATCAATAAAGACAACCACAAATTGATCCAGATAGGCTTTAAAGATCCGATTCATATAACTCATAAAAACGGCTGGTGCATTCGTAAGCCCAAAAGGAATAACCAGGTACTCGTAGTGCCCATATCAGGACCTGAAAGCTGTCTTCGGAACATCATCCGACTTTATCCGGATTTGATGATACCCGGACCGAAGATCAATCTTAGAAAATATAGTCGCACCACGCAACTGATCCAACAAATCGTCTATACGCGGCAAAGGATACTTATTCTTGACAGTAACCTTGTTCCACTGCCGGTAATCTGTACACAATCTTATAGACTCGTCCTTCTTCTTAACAAAGATCACCGGGACTCTCCACGAAGATACACTCTGTCTGATAAAATTCTTACTAGACAAGTCTTCGATCTGCTTCTTCAATTCAGATAATTCCAGAGGTGACATCCGGTATGGGGCAAGAGAGATAGGCCCCACGCCAGGTAACAAGTCGATTGTAAATTCAATTTCCTTCTCTGACGAAAATTCGAAATTTCATCCTTATCACAGTCAAATCAAATGCTTCATTATTAATTCAAGCTCTTTCTGCCTAGTTGCAGTCCAAGTCTGCTGTAGTGCAGCCAAAATCGCTACAACATGATCCGGTGGTGGATCATGATTATTAAATGTTCTACGAGTTCTCCTTGGAGGAACCATATCTCTGCATATATTACACTAAGGAATGAGTTAGCTACGCTCACACTCAGTGATCACACATGCATTATACAGCACTGCAAGAAAACACTCAAGAACTTCCAACTTCAAATATATTATGCTATATATCATGTAACTCCCTAGAGCAACTGCTCTAATACCATAAATGTAACATCCCCGTCTCGAGCCGGTTCAATTAACATACATATGATACAAACAGAAACAGCGGAAGACTTAACTTACGAAAATACGAACTAACTTTTTCTTTTTCTTTAATCCTTTTTCACATGACATATCACATTGCATACTTCTTCTAATTTAATTCTTATTTTACGGAGACGAAAATCGGACAGAGTAACCTCTGTAAATCGGACAACTGGGGATTTTTCAATCCCACACTCAAGAGTTCCTGATAGACAGTTTAAACAATATATATTTCTAGAAGTACCAGTCATGCAAATATACTCAGATACCCATCTATGGGCGCATGCTGAACTTGGCTCCGTGCCACAAATCTAATAGCATGCAATCCAATACATAACATAACTGAATACTACATAGTCATATCATCATGCCTGAATACATAAATGTACATGTATCGAATATGAACACTATACAACAATACATCTTTTCCAAAATACATTTTCACCGTTAAAATTCTCATCTAAACACTTTTCTCAACATGAGCTAAACCTGAATTAAGCTCTAACATGCTCAATCAATCCAAATTTTTTTAAATGAAAACCTATATTCAATATTTCTCAAAACTCAAAGAAAACAAAGATTTCTTAACATGAACTTACCTAGAATGAAGGGAGAAGCTTGCTTCAAGCTCCCATGGCTTCAAGCTCCATCAAAACCCATATTTTCCATGAAATTCGAATTCTTTGGGGGAGAAGATCTCTCTCTACAGTGAACCCCACTCAGAAATACTGGTACCAATAGATTCCTCTCGAAATTTCTCACAGGTTTGGCTTTGGAACGGAGTGATTTGGAGGTCTCTAGCTCAAGTTATGAATTTTGGAAGAATTTTAATCAAAATCTCCATTTTCATTTTCTTTCCTTCGTTCTCTCTGTCTCGCGTCCGTAAAGAGAAGGGAACAGTGACTCCCTTGAGTCACTTATATAAATTCATTATACTAGCGGGTATAAGCTCATCTATCTACACACCTCCATTCATTACCAAACTTTAACCAATAGACTAGAATATTTTTCTAGTCACGTTTCTATTTTTACTTTCACTTTTAGATAACTTTATTTATCCGCATTTTTTACCTCTTAACTGTCATTTAAACTCATTTTTCACCAAAAGTGACTTTATTTCTTTTTCTTTGTAATTATCCTTCAATATTAAATCCATAATAAATGTGAGGGTCATTATACTCTAATTTTTTAATTTTTCAACCCCAAAACGACGTCGTTTCGATGAACATTAGATAAAGTTATCTAAAGTAACATCGGAAACTTTTTCCCATATATATATATATATATATATAGAAGTAAGATCATTTGACACCATTGTCAAATTTTAAGTTTAACACCTCATCTGAGAGCTGTCAGATCAGAAAAGATCAACGATTCTGATTTGTAAGCATGTGACTCCATTGATCTTTTTTTATCTAACGGCTCTCAAACGAGGTGTCGAACTTTAAATTTGACACTGATGTCAAAGGATCCTATCCCATATATATATATATATATATATATATATATATATATGTATATGGGGTTTACATTTCTGCAGTTGCTGTACGTGCAGCAATCAAATATTTGCCATATATATACTTGAAAACATTAAATGCGGGGAATCATAACCATACGAAGAATGAAAGTATTAAATATGGAGAATTATAACCCTACACACTTGTCGTTGTTGTTAGGGGTGTAAATAGGCTAGGTTAGGCTTTGGCTTAAATAGGTCAGGCCTGTGAAAGTAAAAATAAAAAACTTTGCGTATGGCCTGGCCTATTAGTCTGTGTAGGCCACAAATTTCAAGTCTGGCCTGACCTATATTTAAAAAATAAAAGCCTTGACCTAGGTCTGTTAGCCTGTTTAAGCCTATTAAACATTCAACAATTAAAAGAATAACTAAAATAATATTATTTTATTATTCAAAATTATTAAAATAATAATTTCATTTATTATATTTTAAATAAATAATATGATATAGGCCGGCCTGTAGGCTTATAAGCCCGACATGTACAAAAAAGCCTATGACCTGTTTTCTAAATAGGTTTCTTTAAAAGACTAGGCCTGTTCTATTTTACTATTTATAATAGGCCAAGTCTGGCCTAATATAGGCTAGGCCATAGGCCCCTGTAGGACGGCCTAGTCCATTTACACCCCTAGTTGTTGTACGTATAGCGGCTGCAGAAATGATTTTACATATATATATATATATATATATATATATATATATATATGGGAAAAATTATTCTCATGTCACATGAGGTAAGTTTTCTTCCTACACACCCTTCGATAACCGTGCAACATTTTTCTTTTCTTTCTTTTTTATTTTTTAGATAGTGGACCCCACCACTATGTATCTACAACATAAAATTTCTTCTCTCATGCAACATGAGACTAGATAAGCCCTATATATAATATATATATATGAGATTAAACTTATACTTGTTTTTTCTTTACAAACTCTTATATAATTTATTATTATTAGAATAAAATCAAATCAACGATTATAAAATGGTATCAAATTAGAGCCATTCATTTGATTTTGAAGGTTGTAAGGTAAAAATAATTATAAATATAACTTATCTTTATATATATTGAAATCGAGTGTACGTGATTGCACAGAAAATGAATCTTTCAAGTAATATTATTTATTTGGATTCACTTAACATAACATAATATATCATATTTAGTCATGCATTGCATGCATAGAATTATTAGAATACGTTTGGATTCTTTGTTTTAAGCTAGAAGTTAAATTAAGTTAAAACTAAAATAAGAGTTTAAAAAAATTAAAAGTTGTTTAATATTATATAAAAATTTTAATTTAAAAGGTTACTTAAAAGCATATATTTCAAGAAAAATCTCTCTCTCTCTCTCTCTCTCTCTCTATATATATATATATATATATATATATATATATATATATATATATATTTCAAAAAATACACACAATTTAAGAAAAACTCATAAAAGTATTAAAAAAACTCCTCCTACGAGATTTTGGTTTTAGACTTTTTTCTTTATTATAAAAAAAAGTAAGTTTTCTTAAAAAAAATTGGCCTAACTTCTACTTTTAAGAAGAAAAGCTAAAAATAAAAAAATCCAAACAGAATTAGTCTACCATGATTCTGTTAGAATACGTTTGGATTCTTTGTTTTAGTCATGCATTGCATGCATAGAATTATTAGAATACGTTTGGATTCTTTGTTTTAAGCTAGAAGCTAAATTAAGTTAAAACTAAAATAAGAGTTTAAAAAAATTAAAAGTTGTTTAATAATTATATAAAAATTTTAATTTAAAAGTTACTTAAAAACATATATTTCAAGAAAAATCTCTCTCTCTATATATATATATCTTTTTATTTCAAAAAATACACACAATTTAAGAAAAACTCATAAAAGTATTAAAAAAAACTCCTCCTACAAGATTTTGGTTTTAGACTTTTTTTTTTATTATAAAAAAAAGTAAGTTTTCTTAAAAAAAATTGGCCTAACTTCTACTTTTAAGAAGAAAAGCTAAAAATAAAAAAATCCAAACAGAATTAGTCTACCATGATTCTTTCCCCTAAGAAACTAAAAAATAAAAAATAAAAATGCAGTTTTGACATTGCATTTTGGAGCCAAAAAAAATTAAAATTTCATAAATTTGATTGATTCATAAATCATCGTGATAATAAATTTTTCAGAAACCATACAATCACATTAAGTGCTCACAAGTTCAGAATCATCAAATTTGGAAGTAAAAAACCACGAGACACACATCACATTTGTTCAAAGCATATATTAATGCAACTCATCATGTTTCACCTATATACACTAAGGACTAGGCTAGTCTTCATCTTGGTCAAAATCAGAAAAATCCGAAGCATCATCATCAGACTCATCGTCACTCTCGGATTCACTCACTATATATCTTGCTTGCCTACGATTGGCCCTCTGAGGTCTAGCTCTTGCTGCTGCTGGAGCAATCTCAACCACCTCTGAGCTAGGGGGAGAGTTAGAAGCAGAACCCGACAAGTCCTCACTTGCAGTTTCATTTTTCTCAGTAACCCTGCCAAGCACAGAACTACTTTTCTTGTTAAACGGAGACTCCCTCATCTTCCTCACTTTCTTCTCTGGTGATATCCCTGTACTTTCAGCTGGCTGCAACATATCAGTTATAAACTTTTGACCCAATAATGCCTGAGATTGCTTGTTGCCTACGTTTCTCTTCCTGGTGGCTGCAGGTGGCTTCTTGGCATTTTGAGCAGCAGGCTTTCTCCCTCCCTTCTTTTTCCCTGCTTCTGGGGCAGCCTGCTGCAGTAGTTCGAAGTCTTCGTCCTCCTCGTCATCATCAACATTTCTATCACTATCGGATGAATCCAACACTATGGTACTTGAGGACTTCTTGTTTGCACCACCCCTTCTGCTATACTCTTTTTTCCCAGCAGGCACAGATGGCTCTTCAGTTTCCATGGCTGTGGAAACAAATATTGAGTACTAGCATGTCGTATTATAAATGGAATTGGAAGATTCAGAATCCATTTATCTACTGTAGCCCAAAAACATTTACCTGCCGATAGATCACTAGATGCTCCGAAGTTATATGCAGCTAGGCGTTCTTGAAGAGATAGAATTTCATCATCAGCAACCTGATAATAGGCATGTGACAGAGTAAGTGCTCAACATAATTTGAAGAAAACATGCAATACAGGAACTTGGGCAATTGGCATACCTTTTCAGTATTCTTAGAACTTGCTCTGCCTTTTGGTTTAGTGACTTCAGCATCATTCTCTGGGGATGCAAGTAGAGAAAATTCATACCAAAATTCAAAATATTACACATAATAATTATGAATCATATCATAACAATTCAGGCTTACCAATATTCATTGAAGAATTATCATCCTCCGGATCAACATTTTTGGCCTTAGTATTCTTTCGTGGTTGTGGCGGCTTCTTGGCTGCTTTCCTAGGAACTTTTGAAACACCGCGATTGGATGTATTTTTACTTGCTTGACTAGATCTCTTTTGTTCCTCCTCTGCCTCTTTGCTATCTAGTTCCTGGAATAAGCAAAAGATAATAACAATTTAAGATATAAATATGTTAATTCCTCAGATATAATTGAAGATTATGAGATTAAGTAATAGTCTCCTACATCAAGTTTCTTCTCAAGCTCATCTAGATCCTTAATCCACATAGACTTCGATGGAGTTGCCTTCAAAATCTCAAACTCCTTTTCCTTTTCATCCTTTTCAGCTAGCAGCTTCTGAACACTTTCGATGGTCAATGTTCCAATAGACATGGATAACAGATATTCATAGTCACCTCTTCTTGCTCCTTCAACAATGACAGGCTCAGAGCCAGTTTCCTGCTCTCTAGCGTTGTCGTCTTCCTGTTCCTCTGAATTGTCATCAGTTGCCCCAGCAACTTGAGGTTCTACAAATTTACCTTTCCTCGGCATAGGAGTGAAACCTTTCTGCTGCAGCTCCATCAACAAATCCGCTTTCTTCCTGTTGCTGACAATAATTTCTCCATTCACAACCCCTAATATAAACCTAACTTTATTGTCCAACACCAACAAAAGTCGTTCAAGATTGTCCAGTATAAGTTTCTGTATGCATAACAAAATTGCATTTCAGTTCCTAGTAACAGGTGCGGAATATAAAGACCTATTTCCCATTGCCACAATAACTCACCTTTCTTCTCTCATAATACTGCAGCCGGAGGGGAAAGAACTCTTCGAGAACTGCATCAGAAATGACATAAAACTGTGAGTGTGAAAAGTACTATATGATATTATTCAAAACAACTCCACGTATTGAATGAAGAAGGTTATACTTTGTTCCGGATTGTCATATTTCTTAATTTTCCCTTCAGCATCAAAAAGATGCATATTGTTTGTGCTAATTGTGCTAGTCAATTTAAATTTCTTAAGCAGTCCCTCCTGCATGACCATTGCCATTTTGTCCAGCTTCAGCCTTACTTCTATGTCCACGGTTGCGTCATCACCATTTTGCCGGAAATCCTGCATAAAGAAAAAAAAATTATATAAAAAATGACACGAGTTAACTTATTGTGCACATGGTGACGAAATATTTAGGTAAGGTTACCTCAATTAGAGGATCCTTGACATTAGGTGTTCCTTCAGTTAAAGATTCAAGGAACTGCTTAAAATCTTGAGTCCACTTACGGATAGGCAGCTCTGTGATTCGGAAAGTTTGCTCATCCCCTTCCACTATTATACCATTGACTACATACCCACCTTCTTTGGCGCTTTTCTCAATGGTTCCTTTATATCCTCTATACCATGGATCCATTGGCATCATTGTCTCACCATTCAACAATCGCCTAACATTGGCAATAATTTCCCTTGGATTATAGTTGGGAATGTAAGAACTCCAGCCTGTCCCAATTCCCTCACTACCATTGACCAGAACCAAAGGTATAATTGGAATGTACCTGTGTGGTCGGGCAAGAGGAATTTGAATATGTTCTATGTACATGGTTAATCCTTACTAAAACTCTAGAATCTTTACAGAAGAAAGCAAAATACCAGTTTGGTTCAATTGACTTCCCATCCTCATTCAAGTATTCAAGAAGTTTGTCATCATCCTCGTGGAAGAGGCATCGAGTAATAGTATTTAGTTCAGTATAGATGTATCTAGCACTTGCATGATCTTTACCTCCCTGGAAAAGCAAATTTCACAGTAAATACAAATTTTAAGGTAAAAGAAACATGCAGAATATTTTAACAAACGTAGGGTACCAAAGGTCATAAACAGGCTCATCTCACCATGTTACGAGTACCAAATTGACCGTTTGGTTTAAGAAGATTGATGTTGTTGCTACCCACAAAATCCTGTGCCATTCCAATAATTGTGGTAGATAAACTTTGCTCACCATGGTGGTAAGCAGAATGCTCAGACACATAACCAATAAATTGGCCTACTTTTATTTCTTTGAACAACTTTCTCTTAAATGAGCAAAAAAGAATCTTCCTTTGACCAGGCTTGAGGCCATCAACCATTGAGGGAATAGACCTTTGAAGATCCGCCCTGGAGAACAATATAAGCTCTTTGTTCACGAAGTCCCTGTAGTTTATATGTTTGGCCATATGATCACGAAAATTGCTAGGCTGTAATAACAGAGAAGGGTAGAATTTTATTAGAAGATCCCCCCTAGAAATAGGATCAATCAATGAAATGCACAAAATTCTCTTATTGGGAACACTGCACACCTCAAAATTACGAATCCAGGTCTTCCTATCATCGGCTTTTTTCTTACTGAACGCCAGTTCAATTGCATTTCCATCCAGCTCATTTTCCCAAAAGAATTCTTTCTTGTGCTTATCAAGATCTCGAAAGTACTCTCTCCCTTCTTGAGGAGTACTTGTACCCAAACCCTAGAAAGACCAGCAACAAAATAAGCACGTACAAAGCAAAAACTGAAAGAAAAAGAATGAAATATAAACCTAATCTGGAGATACTCTCTCCATGCTTCCAACAACAAACCTTATAGTACTTTATCTTCCAACCATTTGCATTATTCCCCAAGCTTTCTCTCCATGATATATACTCGGGCATGGAATAAAATGATAATTTTGTCCCATTTGAATGAAAAGCCTGCAAAGACAGCCAAGAAAAAATATGACATCCAAAATGGAAGTTCTATAAAATAGTATGGACTGCTCAATGTTATCTTTATCAATAACAACATTAACCATACTAACCCTTATTATGGGAGTGGTAAATTCAACCATGAAAGATGGAACTTTTAGCAGTGATGGCCAGAACGAATGAATGAAGTTTATCAGTAGCCCTTTGATGTGGGACCCATCATAATCCTGAACCACACATAAAGTTAAGCACCGTTATAATCTCAGTGATTAGCAAAAATATAGTACATGCTTGTGCCTTAAAAGATTTTGTTGAAACTGAAGACAAAAGTCAAAACAAGACTGAACTATGATCTTTAATCAACTCACCTGATCTGCCATAATCATTAAATGACCGTATCTCAAAGACTTTACGCCTGTGTACTCTTTGTTTTGCTGCAATCCAAGAATTTTCTTTATATTCTGAATTTCTTCATTCTCCATTATTTGTTTACTGCTGGCTTCCCGCACGTTGAGCAATTTGCCTCTCAATGGAAACACACCATAATGGTCTCGACCCACGACAGAGAGTCCAGCCATCTTCATATAGAATAAATTATGTCACAAATCTAGAACATAACTTCGTTTGAGATTGAAAAAAAATTCACTGTAAAAAGTAGCAGAGGGTATCAAGAAGAAAAAGTAGATCTTTACGTTTTTAAGTTTGAAACTCTACTTAAAGAAAATTTGAACATATGTTCTTTAAAAGTAGAAATTTTTTTTAAATGGTGAGCATGTGATTGATTTCAATTAACAATTTCGGTTATTAGCTTAAACATTTTTGCGAGGCTAGATGTGTCATTATTTCCTGCTAATGTCATTTGGAATAATGAAGCTACCTACTGGGGCTGGCTAATATTAGTTAGGAAGTAATAGTGTAAAAGCATACAGGAGCCAAAATACTGTCGTTACATGCTTTCTACCTCAAAAAGGAGTTCAAATGTGATGTGTTACAACATTTCTTTAAACCCTATTCATCATTAATTTAACTTTTTTTCCAGTCAATGGTAAAAAAATCTTTTGTATATGATATTTTCTCTAAGTATAACGGTTGTAGAACTGTAAAAAATGGACACCACAAATTGAAATATACTTCTCTATTGGTGTAGATGACAACTTACAGCAAGGGCCTTAGCAGAATCTCCCTCTGTCAATATCAAGGTACACTTGTCAGAGTTCCTTCCTCCAGCATCATTTGCATCCTCTAGCTTTACAATGCCACGAATTCTCTGAGTCTTTGTACCATCAGATTTCTTCAGATCTTTGCTTTGCTTAAAATCTGCCCATGATAAGAGGGTGTCCACTATTCCAGAATTGGCAACTGCAAAGGTTTGCAACATGTAAGTGTAAAACAGCAGTTCTTGTTACTTTTTTTATTTTATAACCAATAAATGATGTAGCACGACGAACCTTCCTTCAGCATTGATTCTGGAACATCACATTTAGAACCAAAACTAGCCTGTCTGGTCGTGAGAGTTTCTTTAGTTTGGGAATCAAAAGCAGGGTTGTCAATAAGAGCATTGACAAAAACCCACAAATGATTCTTCACATTGTGAGCTTTGACATTGGCATCCTTTTTCTTCTTATTTACTTTATTCATCACAAAGCTTGTAATCTGATTGGTGATATAGTCAACATGAGTCCCACCCTTGATTGTAGCAATGGAATTGACAAAGCTGACCTGGTAAAAACAAATTAAGGATGTGTAAGACAACAAACTAACAACAATCAATCCTAGTTACTTTGCTTAAGAAGCTCGCTAGTTACCTGTTGAAACTGCCCATCACTTAGACTCGCGCAAATCTCCCACCTATCACCTACTTTTGCATGAATCCTAATAACAATAAACAAATCAAGTTAGCATAGCAATAATGGGAAGAAAAAAACAAAGTGGCTCCTCAAACTATAATCTAAGGAGACGAACCTGGGAAGGGGCACTGGTCTGGATTTCTCAGCTGATTTCAGGTAGAGATCAGCATAATCACGAAATGATTTCATACGAATCAAGCGCCCATTGAGTTCAACCTTCACAGTCTTTCCAAGGCACCCGGCCATGTCCAGCACACGCTTTTTCATCAAAGCAACAACGTCTTCTTCAAGATAGGTCATTTTGAACTTTTCCAAGTCAGGCTTGAAGGTCACCTTGGTCCAGTTCTCACTATCTTTGCATTTTGTTATCACCGGTTCAGACTTCTTCCCCATATTGTTGGAGAACACCTTTCAACCGCAAACCAATCAGGAATCCCCATAAAAAAACTACCGTAATCAACTCCATAGATGACATACAAATTTCTACCCACATCAAAAAGTGAATCATCAATCAAATAAACCTCAAGTTGAGTTCATTACCCAAAAAATAAAAACCCTAGCATGATCCTAAATTTACAAATTTACTCCAATTCGAGTAAAACGAAACCAGACTTCAGGATTAACAGTTAAAGTAGTTAGAACCGTTCATTGAATGCCAAATCCAGGTACTACAGTGGACACACAAGCTAAGCATAACAATTAAGGCTACGAACAACCCGAATCTTAAAACAAAAAAAATGGAAACACAAATTGAGCATATATCAACCACACAAATTTGAAACATTTATATAAAGAAGAAACATAATTCACACTCTAAAAGGAGAAATGCCCGATGCTTTTCACTAGACTATTTGTAATTTCTGGGTCACATTGCAATAACACTTACCATTTTGTGAAGCTCCTCTTCAAATTCACACTTTAAGAACCAAAAGTAAATCAATCAATCTATAATCAACCCCAAAAAAATACCTGTTTATACTTCTTCTGGCGCCTCCCATCGGCTGTCTCAATGACAAACTCGGTGGAGAAGATATTCGTGAGCTTCGCACCGTAGCCGTTACGGCCACCGGTGGTCTTCTTGACATTGTCATCATAATTGCTGCTAGTGAGCAAGTGGCCAAAGATCAATTCAGGGACATAGACCTTCTCCTCCTGGTGAATCTCCACCGGCACGCCGT
Source organism: Gastrolobium bilobum (assembly GCF_033153095.1). NCBI lineage: Eukaryota > Viridiplantae > Streptophyta > Magnoliopsida > Fabales > Fabaceae > Gastrolobium > Gastrolobium bilobum. The sequence continues at coordinate 107,205 of NW_026899913.1, forward strand.
CGCCGTTATTGAACACACTAACGGTGTTCTGTTCTGCATCGATGGTGACTTTCAGGGAGTCCATGGAGGGGTCACGCTGCTTGTTGTCCGCAGCATTCACAAGGATCTCGTCGAAGATCTTGTAGAGTCCAGGGACATAGGCGACGGCACGGTGTACCATTTCATCGTTCTCGTACACCCACAGTGTCTGCGTGTGCTTCTCTATCGACCCAACGTAGGTGTCGGGCCGCAGCAAGATGTGTTCCAGTTGTGTCTTTTTCTGGTACATTTCCTCTATGGTTTTCGCCGCGGCGATGTTCGCGGCTGTGCTGTTTTGCAAGGGGCGCTTCGTCATTTCGGGGTCCATGGCGATTGTGGAGAGAAGACACAGAGGTGGTGTCTAAAGAGATGAAGAAGGTGAGTGTGTGTTTTCAGAGGATGAAATTGGGAAATGGGGGCCAACGGTCGTGTGGAGTGTTTGTATTTGAAATTTAGGGGTTTCAGAGGGAGTTTGAAATTTGAATGAATGATCGGGATTCGGTTTCGTGGCATCCAACGGATGTGGGTGATTTTTTTATTTTTTTTGGTTTGACAAGAGCCGGGAAAGGAAGAGAGCGTTGTGTATTAAAGCAAATGCATGATTTACTATCAATGTTATTACCAATCACCATCATTAGATCAATTATATTGCCTATTCCTTTCAACAACGTTAGATTACAATCTTATCAAACAGTAGATATTTGCGGAATAAAATAAGGGTAAAGTGTGTGTCATTTTAAAGGATGTAAAGTTGTGTCATTTTAAAGGATGTAAAGTTGTGTCATTTTAAAAGAGAGAAAGAAATAGATAAAGGAGGAGAGAGAATTGATAAAAAAAATAAAGATATGGGTCCCACCTCTTTATGAGAGTGAAAGGATATAAGTTGTGTCATTTAAAATGATAAACATTTTTCCCATAAAATAAATCTTTTTTTTTTCTTTCTTTCTCCTCACACACCTTCCCCCCCCCCCCCCCCCGTCCTTATTTTCTCTTCCTTGGCTGCGTCAATCATCATAATATTAGGAAAAGCCAAAGCATGATCACATGATATCATAACTTGCTAAAAAAAACACCGACAACAGTACAAATTTCTCTGTTCAACAAATATAAATCTTTCAATAGTCTAAAGAGTAAACATTCAAGCTGTCAGTATAACTTAATTTTAACTTCGTATGTTTACATATAATGGAGGAGATATTTCGTTGTCTACATCTTGAACGCGTTACATGATTTTTCTAAGGGGACGTTTGGTAGAAAAGAAATTTTTATTTATCTAGGAACAATAGATTACTGGAATATAATTGAAAATATATTTTGCTGGAATATTACTAAAAAGTAGTTTGGTATGACCAAATTTTCCTGAAATTTTGTGATTTATTTTACTGAGTGTGTGTTTGGTTGATTGTGAAATATTAGTGGAAATGCGAGGTTACTCACCTTTTATATTTGTACCTTCAATTTCTCTGTCTCTCTATATTTATATTTCGGTTTTGTTGTCTCTGTTTTCTTCTTCTACTCATTTTCCAGATGAAGAAGCAACCATTTGCTGCAAACACATCAAATTTCTTTTTTTTCTCTCTCTGGAATTGTTAAAGTTTTATTCTTTTTATAGCTAGAAATAGCAAAATTTTGACCTTGCAGAACGACGGACCATTTCATTTGATCTTCGTACTCAACAGCTTCAACCTTGCAGAACGACGGACCATTTCATTTGACGAAGTCAATTTGCTTACAGACAGTACACCAAAAAGCATGGTTATTATCGTCTACAATATTTTGGTCGTTTTGTTACTTCCCGGGCAAATCAATAAGCCATGTATTCGATGGAGTTATTTACATGTTCTCCGTCTTATTTTTTACACATGAACTGAAAATAACAGGCAACATTGTTTCCGGGAAAAAGCTGCTATTTTGGCTACCAAACATAGACTTTCAATTCTCCAGAGCCAACTTCCCAAGGAATCCAAAAAGAATCTGGGTACCAAACACCCCCTAAAGGTTAATGAATCCCAATCCATAATTCTCAGTTTAGGGTCTGTTTATTTTTAGATTTTTCTAGGAATTGATTGTAAAAAAATTAATTTGTGGAATTTGAAAAGAATTGATAAATTTCTTTTGTTGTTGTGATGATAAAGGTCATAAATTCTTTTCCCGAAGCTTCGTCTTTTCTTGCTGAGGAAGAGAGGAAGGGTGTAGGAGCTAGTGAAGAGAAAGAAAAGAGAAAAAAAGAGTTTATTTTATTCCGTAAATATCCATCATTTGATGAGATTGTAATCTAACGATGTTGAAAAAGAGTAGGCAAAGGTAGATAATATAAGAGTATGCAGAATAATCTAGGCTTTTTCACCTTTTTACCCCTTATTAATTAATTAATAATTATTTTGCCCCTGATTCGAGACTATTTATCAATCTGCCCCTCTTTAGTCGACTACCTTGCATTTTTAATCGACTAAATGACCAAAACAGACAAAAAAATGGCTGCTGGGAGATCCAGTCGACTAAATCTCCCTATTTAGTCGACTAAATCTTCATATTTTACAAAAAAAAAATAAGTCAGTATGATTTTAATCGATTAAGTAGAGAGATTTAGTCGATTAAATCTCCCAACAACCGTTTAGTCGATTAAAAATGCAAGGTAGTCGATTAAAGAGGGGCAGATTGGTAGATAGTTTCGAATCAGGGGCAAAATGGTTATTAATTAATTAATAAGGGGCAAAAGAGTGAAAAAGCCGAATAATCTATCCCTAATAATAAAGGAATAGATCACTTCTTCAAAAAAAAAAAAAAAAAAAAGGAATAGATCACCGATACAAAAACATAAATTATAAGGTGGTACTTAATTATACTATTGAACTTTATAAATATATAATTATATTTATAAAGTTCAATAGTATAATTAAGTACCACCTTATAATTTATGTTTTTGTATCGGTGATCTATTCCTTTTTTTTTTTTTTTTTGAAGAAGTGATCTATTCCTTTATTATTAGGGATAGATTATTCGGCTTTTTCACTCTTTTGCCCCTTATTAATTAATTAATAACCATTTTGCCCCTGATTCGAAACTATCTACCAATCTGCCCCTCTTTAATCGACTACCTTGCATTTTTGCACCTTATAATTTATGTTTTTGTATCGGTGATCTATTCCTTTTTTTTTTTTTTTTTTCATTAATAAGTGAGGAGCTTAGCTCAATTCATCTACCTCTTAATTGAGGTTTCTTACTTTTAGTTTTTTTATATATTTAATCTCATTGAGTATGACTCTAATATAAAAAATATCTATATATTAATTTTTTTTTCATAAAAGTGTCACTTATTTATTATCACATTTAATTTTTAGTAGCATTAAAACGGATAAGTTGTATGACTTTAAGTTTTTCTTAGGAAAAATTGAATATATAAAGTTGTGGCAATATTTTTCATTTTGTGTAAAAATAAGGTTTATTTGATTTTTCATTATAAATATTTTGGAATCTGTAAATTTTTATTTTTCATTAAAAATAGCATTTTTAAAAAAATAACTTAATTTTTTAATAAAATTAAGTAGTAGGTCTTCTGTAACATATTTTTATTACTGTGACCTTGGAATAAAATAATTCCCTCATATTATATCATTTTTTCCAAAAAATCAAAATTTAAATGTAAAAAAGAAAGATAAACAAGTAATTTTGAAAAAAATTTATAAAAAAGGTAGAATAAACTTTTTAAAAATGAGAATAAGGGGGTAATTGATAAGAAATAAAGCATAGGGGGTAATTGATTCAGAGTGAAACCACAAGGGGGTAATTGATAAGAGAAAAAATATAGGAAGGTTTTTTATTCTAAATGATACCACGAGGAGTTTTTGAACTTTTCCAATATTATAATTCCAAATTGTTTGTTGTGGCACGTACTTGTCAAAGAGAAACTATAGATAAAGGCTACAACTACAATACTATGTATTTTTTTTTGTACAAGGAAGGGGCAAGCGCCTAAAAGGAAAAAGCTACGCAGCTGGAAAATCAGAATCCAGCAACTGTCCTAGACCAAGGGGACAGGTAAGGAGGAAAACAAAATTTTCTTGGGAATGGGTAGCATAGGCAGCAAGCCAATCAGCACAACCATTTCCATTCCTACTAATATGCTTAAAGGAAACCTATCATTGCTTATCCCGCCATTGTTGGATACAAATCACAAGAGCATGGTTCGAGGTACTCCTAAGCTCAAGTGAGATAGCCTGTATAGCAAGAAGAGAGTCACTTTTCATCATCAGGGCTTGAGCATTCAGGTTCCAAGCACATTGAAGACCTTTGAGAATGGCCCAACATTCAGCAATCAAAGGGATGCAAATACCAATCTTGTACGTGAAACTTGCAATCCAGTTACCTCTATCATCTCGAATAAGTCCTCCACAAGTTGCTAGATTTGAGTTCTTCTTAACCGCGACATCCACATTCAGCTTCCACCAACCTTGAGGAGGAGCTTTCGAACCATCAGGCTGCTTGATCATGGTCGAATTCTGGCTAGTAGCTAGCCTCCTATCAGCAAGCTTAATCTCTCTTATATAAGAGGAAATGGTAAGGATAGGATTGTGAGGCCTCGAGAAGAGAGGATCATGCACCTCATTATTCCTCCACACCCATAAGAACCAAATGGTAGCAAGGAATATGTCTTGCCAATTAAAAGCCTATGGGTGAGACCAACCATTTTGGATGTTTTTGCGGAACCACGCCTCATGAGGAAGGGAAACAACAATACTATGTATTTGGTTTAGACAAAAGTGGAATAGGTTAGAAGAAAGAAATTCATAATTTGTTAATACTTAGCAAGGAGATGTTATACTTACTACTTACAAGTTTTACAACTCTTATTATTAAATTTATCGTTAATTTCTGTCAATGTAACGGTTATAATTTATTGGGTAAACTTATTAATTAATTATTAATTTTCAATAAATTATAACCGTTGGATTGGTGAAAATTAATGATAATTAATTTAGTAATAAGAGTTGTCAAACTTTTCAATAACAAGTATAATCGCTCCCTATACTTAGTAATTTACAGACCAATGTAATATTTCTGTGTACTGGAAAAAAAATTGTTTGTAAATATTAACAGTTATCGTGTAAAAATTGAATAAAATAAATAATTAGATAATAAAAAATTATAGATAATATAAATATGAAAAAAGTGTTTATTATTCTAATTGAAGTTTTGGTGGATTTTTTTTCCCCTCTTTCTCCTCTACAAAATTAGGAGAGAGTAAAAAAAGATAATATTATAGAAGAAAGAGAAGGTAAAAATTCATTAAACTTTTTTTGGAGGAGAGTGAAAAAGATAATAATGTAAAAGAGAGAAGATAAAAATTCATCAAAATATAATAGTTTCATTTTAAAAGACATAAATTTGTAGCTTTTAAAATGATAAATATTTTACCCTATAAATATTAACTTTTGACGTGTGCCAAGAACTATTTTTACCTTTTTTATTCAAATATTTATATTTTTCTAAATTACCTCTCTTTTTGGATATATTTCAAAAGGATTCAGTGTTTGTTTTTTAAATGACATAGAATTATGTCATTTTTAGTCAAAGAAAGACACAAGTATTGAAAATCATGGAAGACAAAGTGAGTGACTTTTTTTAAAATTTAAATTTTTATAAAAAATATTAAATTAGGTCTTTTTCACTTAAAATAACACAACTTACTTTAAAATAACAAATATTTTTCCCATTTCAAAATATTCAATTTTCCTTCCGTGTTGGGAGAATAGGAGGTGAGTTCTGCCAAAGCAACTTCTCAATAACCTTTGAAAGCAAATAAATCAGAAAATCGGCTCCTACCAAACCATTTTTTTAATGTCATTTCTTCTGACATTTTGGAGAAACGCATTTTTTTAAAAATAAAAATAAAAAATTTGGCAACTTCCCAATGCAAAAACAATTTTGTTTTATTACAAAACAAAATAGATTTTAAATGAGAAAAGGGAGGCACTTCAGGAAACAACAACAACAAATATTCAATAAAAAATATCAATCTTCTCTTGAAGGTTTTATAACCGAGTGAAAAATCTATTATTTCATATTAACAACATTGAAAATATACAATACAGTTATTAGCAAAAGATTAAGATATACATTACTTATGACATAAAATTAAATTTGACTATCTTGTCTATAGTGAGAAGTACAGTAGTCATTAAAATGTTTCAATTATGGGCATGTCATAATTCATAAATAATTGGACTTTGGACAGCACCATACCATTCAAAATGCAACACCACAAGTTTCAAATAAGTACTCGACAGCAATTTCATGTACAACACATAACATAAGTACGAACATCAATAAGTAGTTCCAGAGTTTAAAATAAAGGTTTAATGTTTGTTATTTAAAAAGATGGTCCTTTTAAATGAATGTAATGTGCTTTTTTAAATTTTAAATTATAAATTTTTTTCTCCATTCTCTCTCCTCCATAATTTATTTATTTATCTCTCTTAAAAGGATATAAGTGTATACCCTTTAAAAGGAAACACACTTTTTCCTTAAAATAAATATAAGTATTGTTAATAGCACAACAATTTTCTCCATTAAAAAAATTAATTTAACAATACGTGTAAGTCCTTTTAATAGCACAATTATTTTCTCCTTTCTATTATGATTTTTTTTTCCAATGTCTTCGTAAAGTATTTTCATTGCTTGAGCTTTATATTATACACATTGTCTAAAAATATCAGGCACAGGATATACTGTAAAAATAATAAATAAGTAATAATAAAAAGAGAAGAATCTTGATAACAAAAAATAAAGAGAAAAGTGTTTATCTTTTTAAATGACACAACTTACATCATTTCACTCTCACAAAGAGGTGGGACCCACACCTTTTTCTTTTTGTCAACTCTCTCTCCTCATTTATCTATCTCTTTTTCTCTCTTAAAATGACACAATTTTACATTCTTTAAAATGACACACACTTTTCCTAAAAAAATAAATAAATAACCATATGTGAATAATGAAAAATGCATGATGGGTCACATAAAAAGAATGATTGCATATCAAAGTGGCTAAAACATAGAAGAGCTTTGAAGAGAGCCACCAATCAATTAAGGGCAAATGGATTAAAAACAATAAGGAAGAACTAGAACAGAAAAATAAATATTACAGACAACAAATCATCAACAATATTCTAGAGAAGCTTCATGAAACCCAGCCATGGTAAAATTATGTATATATCACGTCCAAAAAAGTATCAAAGCATTGTCAAATTTAATAAGTCAAGCATTAAATTCATGAAAATAATCAAGATCCAAGATTATATCAACAAGTTCAGTTCAATTGCCATTAAAATACATTTTTAAGATTGTTATGACTGAAAATAATGATGTAAATGGGTTGAGTTAGGCTAAGCTTTAGCCTAAATAGGTCAAATTTAAGCGAAATATCTTTAGTTTAGCATGAATTCTTTGGATAAATCTCTCAAATATAGATGAATAATGTCTTAACATGTTTTAATCTTATAAAAATCTTTCTAAGAACAAATTTTATTTCTCTAAGTGTTAAAAATTTGTCTATAGTGGAAATAAATGTGTTTGTCCAAAATTCCAAACCCTCATAAGGTCGGGAATCGATTCCCCTACATGGGTATCAATTCTTTATGTTTAAAAAATGGAATATAAGTACGTAATATAAACAATTAGTTCTCAATGAAATCATTATATATCTATTCCCAATGATTCTAGAACATTTTGATTATCATTGTTACACATCGTTAGAATATTTTGAGAGTATTTGCATCATCCTTTACATGTCTTGAAATAATTTCTAATGATCATTCATACTTGAGCTCATTTATTGAAAAATCACATACCTATGGAGCTTTAATTCGTATTATCCATATTTTGAGAGTTGAATTCCTTATTCAAATACTTCTTGAATTAATTTTTTGAATTTGAGAGTAGTGAGATCCAAAGTGGAAAGATTTATAAATAACTATGAAAATTGACCTATAGTTAGAGAAGCTTTTGAGCGGCTTCAATCCGAAAGTAAGTCACAAGCAGGGTTGGAAAAAATGAGCCAACCCGTCGGGTTGGCTTGTAACCCGCCAAAAATGAGTCGGGTTGGGTTGGCAAAAATGAGCTGCCAACCCGACCCGAGTCAGCTAGGGGAAAAATGAGCCAACCCGTGGGTTAAACGGGCCAGCTTGCGGGTTGATTTTTTTTATAAAAACATATAAAATATAATATACAAAAATGGACAAAACCCACACATGTTATCATCATCTTTCTTCCTTCTCTAAACCTAAGTCTCTAATCTTCTCACATTCATGCAATTTTTATATTGTTAGGTGTAAAAACCCGCACCGTTAATTAATGAAGTTAATTAATTAACTATGTGAAATTAGAAAATAATTTCGTAATTGACCCTAATAATTATTATGAGGCTTAAATAATTATAGTAAGTGAGTAATAATGCTGAAAGTCGCTTTTCTGACAAAAAGTGCAAATATCGGTTCTACAACTCGGTATAAATGCGTACCGATGAAGTATCCCGGAAAATTATAATAAGTGCATGAATATTCCTAGAATAATATGTAGGACTGTGATTTCAAGTTTCAAGTAAATATAATGAGAATTGATGCCAGAACTGATACTGGCTATGGAAAAGCGCGTACCGAAAAGGTGCTGCGAAAAATAAAATAAGAATATGATAAATCTTAGAAAAATGAGTAGGATCAGATTCCAAAGTTTGGGATAAAATGCTAAGCGTAGCTATTATTGCTAATACTGTGTGTTTAATTTTAAGTGAGCTATAAATACCCATTTGGCCCAAAACCCTAGGCCATGTTGGCTTCATACGTGAATAATGTTTGGAAATTCTGAGTTCTCATCAGCTGCCACCCTCCCTCTCCCATTCCATAGCTTTCTTCTTCACAACTTCACCAAAGTGATCACCTTTGGTCATAGTTCCTTCACCCAAATAGTTGAGTATTGTGAGGACAAGCCTTGTGTGAGTGAAAGGTCCTGATTTTCTGAGTTTAGGCTGCTGTGTGAGGAGTTTTGTGGGCTGATGTGGTGTTCCCCTTGGTGTGAGCCTTTGTTCATGCCATTGGAGGCTTCAATGAGCCATCTTTAAAGATAAAGGTCCAAGCTTGTGTTGCATTTTTGTGGCTTGGCAAAGTCAGAACCTTGGTGTTGTGTTAGAGGCTTCTTTTCTGTGTCATTTTCGGAGTTGTGAGCCTTAGAGGTATACCATGACCATAGCTTTTGTTTATTTTATGTTTAAAGCTTGTTTAATCGGTTAAAAAGAGAAACTTGGATCATTTAAGTAAAGGAATGTGTTTCTGAGTTCTTAACATGATAATGAATATCTGTTTAGGGAGTCATTGGACTCCCAATCGCATTTGGGCCCTTAAAAATGGGATTATGCAGATCACTGTTCGTATTTCTGCATTCTGGTGAAGAAGTATTCGAATACTTTTCGTGTAGTATTCGAATACTCCATGCAGGAGTATTGGAATACTTTTCTGGGAAGAAAAGTATTCGGATACCTTTGAAGAAGTATTCGAATACTGGAAAGTATTCGAATACAGTGAGGATTGGTATTCGGATATTGTGGTATTCAGATACTGGGGGGGAAAAGTATTCAGATACTTGGAAGTATGCGAATACTTAAATGAAAGTAATCGAATACTTTATGGAGACAGGGAGTATTCAAATACTCATCGAGGAGTATTTCAATACCTCCTGTAAAAACAGCATGAAATGAGTTAAAATGAGTAAGAAAGCCTTAATCACTTAATGTAATCTTGAGCAATGATTATTGATGATTAATTTTTGTATAAACAGATTGTGATTATGCTGTTTAGCTTTCATGTCCTTGGTTTAGCCATTGTTGGTTCCACCATGTCCCAGGGGGGATGGTTGTATACATGATGTGTTTTCATGTACTATTTTATTGAAATGCTAATGAGCAGTTAAGTGCAATTGCTTATGATATGTATGTGGTGTTACACCTACAGGAGGCCAAGGGGTGGTCCTGTGGGCGGGTACAGCAAGGGCGTGTACTGTGTGGGAATAGACGGATTTCTGCACTTCTCTGATCAGTAGAATTGTTATAACACACATGACATGATTATTTGCTGCATTGCACTGTTTTGGAACTTATACTGTTAAAATGCCTTTTGAATTTATATTGCACATGTAAGTGAGCTTGGGGTGGAAGATCCTTGAGGACCCCTTGTCTTACTGAGATTTCTGTTTAGAGATCTCACCCCACGTTTGGGGCACCATTTCAGGTTCTGGTAATGCGGGGGTTGAGACCTCTAGCGGCAGGAGGTCAGAGCTTAGCTGATATTGCTGTTTATATGCTTACATGTTTGGATGCTGGATTATATCTGCTGATTATATGCTTTTAGCTTGTTATCATTATGTTGTTGTTAAGATTATGTTTGGCTGTGTTGCCCTATTTGGTGAGCATGGGGATTGTCCATGCCACATTGATTGACGATGTCTAAATTTATATTTGAGCTGTAATAATGTATCAGGATTATGTCCGGACTACGTGTTGTTGTGTCGTGATTTTAGATACTCACAGTTATTTATATATGAGTTATTCCAGTTAATGTTGAATTGCAATTACATACAGGCGATGTTTTTATGAAAATGACTAAGTAATCAACTTGGCTAAGTATAATAACATCATAATTGAAAGTAAAAAGTTATTCCACTTTTTTAAATTAAGTGTGGCTTAATACGATGGCATGTTAACAAACCGGATATATACAGGGTGTTACATTTTATGGTATCAGACACTTTCTTGGGAAAAGCCTTTCTGTATTGCAATAACTTAGGATGTGTGTCTGTCTTGTGTGTTTACTCTAATGGGTTTTTCTATGATAATGCATGTGTGACCACATTGCGTGGGCCTAATCAACTCATTCTTGTGTAACTCGTGCAGAGTCATGGTAAGGTTCCAGAGAAACCGCGAGACCACTGAGGATCAGCCGGATCCTTTCCTGACTGAAAGTAGAATTGGCCTTGAAGGCCGAAACATGCGTGAGGGAAAAACAAAATTTTTCGCAAGCGGAACACACATGCATATCAAGATACATACTTTAAGACGTATGGCATACCTTGTTCGTGAAAACTCAAGATGATCAAGGTAGGTCTGAAGGGTTCAGACCCTCTAACGTTGATCCACACCACCCGCGTCTAGATACAGGAACTCCTTCCAGTAAGGCCGCCGATTGATCACCACAATAAGGCTTGCTATGCGCTCAGTGTGTGATGCAGGAGGCTAGGTAAAAGTGTTTAGAAGAATGAAGTGTTCTAAGAGAAAAAACTCACAAGGGGCGCATAGATGAGTAGAGAAAGGCTTGACTTTTTCACACAAACCTAAGGAGGAACTAACTGCTACTTAAGCACACAAGAGGAGCCTTTTAAGTTTCAAAAACAAATCAGATTTTCCTCCCAAAAATCTGATCAAAAGTGGCGCCCTTGGGGAGAGAATAAGTGGAGTTGTTGCATTTCAAAAATTGCCAACAACATCCCAGAATATTCTCATGAGACTAAGTTCAAAACCTAGTCAGAAATCTGATCATGAATCATCATATAATCAGCTATATGGAGAACAATATAGCCTAAAAGATGACCAGATACATTTGACTTAGTTGCATTTCAAACTTAAATCAACTCAATCAAATATTCTCCCAACAGACCGTATTTTCTGGAGCTGATTTTGATGATCAAATCTAACCAAAATTAGCACCCAATTATCCTTGGATTATGTCCAAAAGATCTCCTCCTGATATGTTCCAACAAGATCTCATCTTATCCTTTTGTTATGAAACAACTTTTCATAGCCAATTCAAATTCGAATTTCAAACATTTGAATTCAAACTTTCAAACACTTAAATTTTAAATTCAAGTTCAAATTTCAAATTTTAAAATTCAAATTTCAAATTTCAAATTTCAAAATTCAAATTCAAAATTCAAAATTCAAAATACAAATTTCAAATTTCAAATTCAAAATTCAAAATTCGAATTTCAAAATTCGAATTCAAAATTCAAATTTCAAAATTCAAAATTCAAAATTCAAATTCAAAATTCAAAATTTAAACATTTGATAATTAATTTAACTAATTAAATTAATTAGTAATGTCTTGGACTATCCAAGCCCATTACTTAGATCCATGCGCCCTCCACCCTATCTGTGGAGTTCCAAACTACTTCTTGGGCTAATAACAATTGTTAGGCCCAATACCTTTAATGCTAGAGCATCTAGACATTTAGGTGTTAGTGTGTGACCCATTAGGTCCAACATAGCCACTGACATAAATGGGCTTGGGCCCAATAAGCCCACAACCCATCTAATGACAACACAGAGCACTAGCAATGCTTTGTTGCCCCAGAACTAGTTAGATTAATGACTTGGCCATCCTATTACACATATTTGTTGCCGTATATATTTCCTTTCGTCTCGGTTACCTTCCCATAAAACCTAGGGTAAGGAGGCGTATCAACCTCTGCGGTTTAGGGTAAGCTTTATTTGAAATAGGGAATCTTCAATTTACAGACTCTAAAGGCAGATCATCTCACGATCTCTTTTACTATGCATAGATTCCCGAGTCCCTGTAAATGTCATCCCGATTTCTCCGGTTTACAGATAACTCTCACAGAGATTTGACGAATTCTTTCAGCTTATCACCCTAGCCCTGTGTTCTTTCAGGACTAACCCAACAGTATACCTATGAGTCTCCATGTTTCAGGCAGATGAGGTGCACAATCAAAGCATGCCTTCTAGAACACAGTCTAGGTAATAACTTCTGGTCTTAGGAAAGACATACCCAAATATAAAGAGACTACTCTAATGATACTCTCTGTGAGAGTTCCTCATAGAGTCTCTTTGTGGGTCTGTTCAGTGCGAGCTATACCCTTATAGGTCCACCCACGACTTTAGCTAAGACATCTCCATATATGTAGCTCATGAGGTCTTTACCTTGCATCCAAATACAAGTAGAAAAGTCGTGCTAGTCTTACCCGAGATCACTGATCCCCATTCTCAGTGTCTCTCTAGACGAGGAACATAAAATTAGGAATAAATATGCAGTATCCTTGGATCCTCATGATCGTGATCTCATCACAGATACTCAAGAGATACCTATTTTATTCCAAGGGGTTTATCCAGTTACTCATATAAATATTAATAGTAATATTGAGACAAAATATGAAACAGGATAAATAGTGCTTTTATTTGCGACAATATAAAAGGTCTAATATGTCCTAATCTAATTAAAAGATTGTCTCTAGGACATCCATATACAAAAAGGCTCCCAATTGGCCTAAGCCAATCAGACCTAAGTCGTATACCCAAAGCCTCATAATGACTATCATGTTTTCTATGAGAAACAGCCTTTGTCAGAGAATCGGCCAGGTTATCATCTGTGGGAACATAATCCATCTCTACATCCATCCTATCAATGATTTCTCTAATCAGGTGATATCTGCGGAGCACGTGCTTAGATCTTTGATGAGACCTAGGTTCCTTTGACTGCGCAATGGCTCCAGTGTTGTCGCACAACAACTGTATGGGCTCATCCACGCTTGGAACCACCCTAAGTTCAGATATGAACTTCTTGATCCACACGGCCTCCTTAGCCGCTTCTGAAGCAGCTATATATTCAGGTCTGTCGTTGAATCTGCTGTTGTCTCCTGCTTGGAACTCTTCCAAGATACTGCCTCACCATTTAAGGTGAATACGAACCCTGACTGTGACTTGCAGTCATCTTTGTCACTCTGAAAGATGGCATCAGTGAACCCTTTCACTGTTAGCTCATCAACCCCACCATAGACCAGAAACACATCCTTAGTTCTTCTTAAGTACTTAAGGATGGTCTTGACTGCCGTCCAGTGACCCTCTCCAGGGTCCGACTGGTATCTGCTCGTAATGCTTAAAGCATATGAGAGATCTGGTCTCGTACATATCATGGCATACATGATGGATCCAATAGCCGAAGCGTATGGAATTCCACTCATGCGATCCTTCTCAGCTTGTGACTTAGGACACATGGCCTTTCAAGATGTACCCCATGACTGACGGGAAGAAAACCCCTTTTCGACCCTTCCATGCTAAACCTCTTTAGCACCTTGTCAATATACGTGGATTGAGATAAACCCAGCAACCTGTTTGATCTATCTCTATAGATTTTTATACCAAGTATAAAGGCCGCCTCTCCCAAATCCTTCATGGTGAAGCCTTTTGAAAGCCACTCTTTTGTTGTTTGTAATGTGGGGATGTCATTTCCTATTAACAATATGTCATCTACATAAAGTACTAGAAAGACGACATTACTCCCACTAACCTTCTTGTAAACACAAGGTTCATCCTCGTTCTTGATAAAACCGTTACTCTTAACGACTTCATCAAAACGAATATTCCAACTCCTTGATGCTTGCTTTAGCCCATATATCGACCTTTGAAGTTTGTATACTATATGCTCCTGATCTTTGATTTCAAAGCCTTCAGGTTGTGTCATGTACACATCCTTCTTCAAGAACCCATTCAAGAAGGCGGTCTTGACATCCATTTGCCAAATTTCATAGTCGTGATATGCCGCTATTGCAAGCATGATCCTAATAGATTTGATCATGGCAACAGGTGAGAAAGTCTCATCATAGTCAACTCCTTGTCTTTGACGATACCCTTTCGCAACCAACCTAGCTTTGTAGGTCTGAACGTTGCCATCTGCATCAGTCTTTCTTTTAAAGACCCATTTGTTACCAATAAGAACTATTCCTTGCGGTTTAGGAACCAAGGTCCATACCTTGTTTTGATACATCGAATCCATTTCAGATTCCATGGCTTTAAGCCATCTAGAAGAGTCAACATCCTTGACTGCCTCTTCGTAGTTACTTGGTTCATGATCCTCGACGGTTTGCTGATTCTCAATCACAAACTCATACCTCTCAGGTGGATGGATGCCCCTCGTTGACCTACGGAGTTGTGTGTTTACTTCTCCATTGGAGAACGTCGCCTGCGGAGCAGACTTGGGTTCCTCAATCTGTTCATGTGGTTCTTGAACTTCTTCAAGATCAATCTTACTCCCACTGGCTCCTTGAGAGATCAAATCCTTCTCAAGGAACTCAGCATTCTTTGACACAAACACTTTGTGTTCATCCATGGAGTAAAAGTAGTATCCCTTAGTACCTTTGGGATACCCCACAAATAGACATTTAGTACTCTTAGCACTAAGCTTGTCTGATGCCAACGCTTTGACATAAGCTGGCGATCCCCATACCCTGAGGTAACTCAGGTTGGGTCTCTTACCATTCCATATCTCATATGGTGTGGTCTGAACAGATTTAGACGGTACCCTATTTAGAAGGTATGCAGCTGTGTCTAGGGAATATCCCCAAAACGATTTTGGAAGTTGAGTCTCACTCATCATAGACCTGACCATGTCTAACAAGGTCATATTTATCCTTTCGGAGACACCATTTTGGTGTGGTGTGTAAGGTGCAGTAAACTGCGAGAGAATTCCATTTTCTCTCAGATAATCCTGAAACTCATGGCTCAGATATTCACCACCACGATCTGATTGTAATGTCTTAATCATCTTGCCACGCTGTTTCTCTACTTCATTCCTAAACTCCTTGAACTTTTCAAAGGCTTCGGATTTATATCTCATTAGGTACACGTACCCAAATCTTGATTTGTCATCAGTAAAGGTAATGAAATAGGAGTATCCTCATCTAGCCTCTATAGACATTGGCCCACAAACATCAGTGTGAATTAGTTCTAATAACTCACTAGCCCTATGACTCTCAAGCCCCTTGGGCTTATGACAAGTCATTTTCCCAGCTAGACAAGATTCACATTGTCCATAGGATTCCAAATTCATGGAATCTAGGTATCCATCTGCATGCATCCTAGACAATCTTGTTTCGTTTATGTGCCCTAGTCTACAATGCCAAAGATAAGATTAATTATCTATCCTAGGTCGTTTCACAGCTACATTGAGCACTTCAGTTCCCATTTCCAGAACGTACAATCCATTTATTAATGAAGCAGTACCATAAACAATATCATTCAAAATGATAGAAAATGTACCATTCT
Organism: Gastrolobium bilobum; assembly: GCF_033153095.1. NCBI lineage: Eukaryota > Viridiplantae > Streptophyta > Magnoliopsida > Fabales > Fabaceae > Gastrolobium > Gastrolobium bilobum. The sequence continues at coordinate 123,315 of NW_026899913.1, forward strand.
TAATACTAAAAGTAAAACCATCTTGTTCTAAACAAGAAATAGAAATAATGTTTCTAGAAATGTTCGGAATATAAAGACAATTATTCAAATGCAATAAAAGGCCCGTAGGCAAAATAAGGTCGGCATCTCCAACAGAATGAGCAGCAACCCTTGCTCCATTGCCAACGCGAAGATCCACCTCGTTTCTCTCCAATCTCCTTGGGCTCCTAAGCACCTGCAACATATTGCAGATATGAGAACCACAACCGGTATCCAATACCCATGAAGTCGGATTAGCACAAGAATAATTTATCTCAACCATGAAAGTACCTGAGGCAGAAGCATCACTATGCTTCTTGTCCTTCACACTCTTCAGGTAGTCTGGACAATTCCTCTTCCAATGGCCTTTCTTGCCACAATGGAAGCACTCAACATCGCATTTGTCCTTGGATGCTTTCTTACCCTTCTTGTTGCCCTTCTTTTTCTTGGATTTTCCTTTGGGCTTAAGGGAGTCACCTTTAGCAGGCTCCTTACCCTTACCCTTACCCTTGGCCTTGCTAGGCCCACCAATCAGAAGAGCTTGTGTCCTATCCTTCTTGATAGACACTTCAGCAGTTAACATACTTAACAATTCAGGCAAGCTCACAAGCATCCCATGCATGTTATAATTCATTATGAATTGACTGAAGGAAGGTGGAAGTGAGGCCAGGACTAAGTCATTACTCAGTTCGGCATCCATCAAGAAGCCTAGATTTCCTAGCTTCTCAATCAGCCCGATTATCTTAAGAACATGACTGCTAACAGACATGTTCTCAGACATCCTGCAAGAGAACAGTTCTCTAGAGGCATCATACCTCTCATGCCTGCCTTTAACGTCATACAACTCCTTGAGATGTAAGACAATAGAGGGAGCATCCATTGCTCATGCTGCTTTTGCAGTTCAGGTGACATGGATGCCAACATGATGCATACTGCCATCGTATCGTCATCCATGTGTTGTTTGTGGGCCTCGAAATCATATTCCGCGAACCCATCTTCCCCTTCCCTAGGAGCTACGGGTAATGCACCATCAAGAACGTAGGCAATCTTTTCGGCCCTAAGAACAATTCTCAGGTTCTGGTACCAGTCCATAAAGTTTGAACCGGTCAGTTTATTCGTATCAAGTATTGAGCGCAGTGACAATGGATTAGTCATACTAAAAACTGAAAAAAAATGTAAAGAAAGATTAATTAATATATTTTCGTGTTACAATTTATTAAAGACTTTAAATAAATTGCCCCTCCCACTATTTTATCTAAGTCAATGACCCTTACCATTTGACTTAGGGTTAATCTACTTTTAGATTTTACCTTAGTGAGATTAAGAGTGCGATTATTTATTTTAACCCTCGTCTGAGACCGCAAGATTAATTTAAATAATGGTTGATCCTAATCAACAGTATCTCATACCCTCTCTTAACATTAGGTTGACAACTCCTTGTCACTTAGTGGTGCATCTCATGCAACCAACCTAGCATTATTACCCTAAGCCCATAAGCCCGGCTGGGCCTGCAACTTATGCCTCAGTTAAGCATTAACCAGCACCCTAAGTGTCTAACACTTCGAATACTACTCTTACTCAATGAAACAGTGGGTCCCAACTGAGTTGTGGAGCACCACTATGTAGAGGAGGTTCGAGTAATATTAGTGGTGGGAGGTAATCATATGCTTAATAATTTATTGCTTTTAAGGGTTCCTTTTATTTAGGGATTTTACTAGGTCTCATCAAACGCATTAATATATTATCATGCTAGTCGTAACCTATGTCATACATCTATCGGTTTAGACTAGTCGAAATTGGACGTGCATAATAATCATACAAACGCGATTTGTCCAATTCAGGCATACTATATGTCATAAGCAATAAAGCATACATATCGTGATGCACTATCTCATGCATGCTAGTCGTACAAAACATACAAATAAAACAATTTATTTTGAGATAGTCATGGTGCTCGATCTTTTGTCCATCTTGCTTCTCAAGCCACGGCTTCTTGTCGTCTATACGCCACTAGCCTAAATTCTCTAATTACAATTAAAGAAACTCCAAAACATTTTGGAGGGACAAAATTTAAAATACAAAATTTAAAAATCAAATTACAACTCTAATTTAAAGAGCAAAAATTACACATTAATTTTAAAATTCGAAATTTAAATTTCGGGCACCATGACCATCCCCTTCCTTTTTGCACCTGAAATGTTAGACAACTTACAAGTACAAATTATTATCATATAATTTTCTTCTCACATATGTCTTGATATTTAACAATTAAACATCAAAACAAAATTTCAAATTCAAATTTTCTTAATTCCTTATTTGGCCGAATTATATATGACAATCAATATAATTCAAATTTTG